>NC_079882.1:5757575-6060606 GCF_029227915.1 Hydractinia symbiolongicarpus | reverse complement strand
TTCCCAGGGCATTTTGCCTTTGATTAATTTGATAGCGGCGTTGTAAGTAATAACGGCTCCCGGGGCCAAGAGATCCTGGGGACGAGGATGTAATAAGTTGATTTTATATGCACGTGACAGTTAAATTTTTTTGATAAATAGATATCCTTGTTTTGTGAAATTGTTCGTGTAGCTATATGATTTGAAGTCTGCTGAATCACACGTCTTCCTGCCTTGCCTATGTTTATAGATATTCAACATATAAATAAAGAGGAAGGAGAAATGACGACCTTAACCTTTTCCCGAAATAATAACCGTTAACAACTAGAAGGCTTTTACTGTTAGTTTTTCTTAACCATCAAGTTGACTCATAATTTATTGTTCAATCACACAAAATATTAACTATGTTAAGTGTGTTTTTACTTAGTTTCAATCCCACTTGAACAATTCTCCATCCTAAAATAAGTTTTTTTTCAAGAAATTAAGCTTCGTTATGTGTCGGTGAAAAAAAGTTTAGTGATGTTTGTTGTTTAGGTTCGTTTACAAACACAAAATGTTAAAGCTGGTGAAGCCCCTCTTTACAGAGGTACATTTGATTGTGGAAAAAAAATTATTCAAAGAGAGGTAAAAAAATGTTTTATCCCTAATTGTAGAATTGAATTTACCTCATACTGTTAATTTAATGGTTTTTTATATTTTAAGGAGCATAAGTTTAACAAAACATGTGCTATGTCTTTAGGGTTTTCGAGGTTTTTACAAAGGCATGGCAACAGTACTAATTGGGATCACTCCAATAATTGCTATTTCCTTCTTCGGTTTTGGTGTAGGAAAAAAATTGCAAACAACGGATGTCAAACAAGAATTAACGTATGTTAAACAGACATTTTACATGATTATTTTCTTTTATGTACATTATTTCACACATAATTTTTGAAATAACATTTTTTCGTAACTTGCTTACTTCAGGTTGCCACAGATATGGAATGCTGGTATGGTAGCTGGCGTTTTCACAACTGTTGTAACAGTACCTCCCGAAAGAGTCAAATGTCTGCTACAGGCGAGTTGGTATAATACGGTCTACAATAGTTCTCTCTGTATTTTAGTTTTAAATCATACATTTACAAAACATTACCCAGTTAGCAGTTAGCTATAAAAAGACGTTTCTTTATCTTGCAAACTACAATAGGGAGCATCCAGATAACATTTGCCTGCACTCGATAACTGAAAAGTCGATTTTTTTTCCTTAATGAAGAGTAAAGGTTTTTGAGTTTCTTTCGTGTCTTTTTAAATCTAGATTCAAACTGGTGGCCGTAAAAATTCTAAATATAACGGGGCGTGGGATTGTGCTAAAAAGATTTACCTGGAAGAAGGCTTCTTCAGAGGGTTTTATCGTGGAACTGCTGCAACTTTACTTCGTGGTATGTGAACAATGTTCGTATGGCACCCCTATTGCACTACTTGAAATTGTGATGTCTCGTTAACCTTTTGTTTGATCTTAAGATGTTCCAGCCAGCGGCGCCTACTTTATGAGTTATGAGATGTTGTTACGTTATCTAACACCTGAAGGGGAAAGGTGAGTTGAGATGTGCTCTGTGACTTGCCTGTTGTTTTTAAAATTACTAATATTTTGGATTTGGAAAAGAAGGTTTTTGTTTCCTGGAAGTGTAGGTTGCTTTAATACAGATCCGTTAACAAGGAATGTTTAATATACATTTCCGCTGTTTTGGTATTGAGCAGCTTGCCCGAGGTGCTTACTGTTTTTATTATGAAAAGAGGAGAGTCTTGCTTTTGCATGTACGTCAAGTTAACTTGTACACAAAAATTGTTACTGTGGTCGCAAAAATCCAATCTTCCGCTTCTGATCCTCACATTATATGGAAAGAGAGGAAAATATTTTTATGTTGTTTTTAGCACTTTTACGTATGGTTTGTAGAAAAAATGTGGAAACTTGTAGTGAATTTCAAAAGTGTGTCAATAAGACTTTTTAACTTTTCAAAATTGTTTTTTTTTTTAGCCGAGCACATCTTAATCCACTGAGATTTCTTGTTGCTGGAGGTAAATTTTGCGTATATTCACTGCAATCTTTTAAAAGGGAGGAAAAAGTCATAAGGAACATCATCGAACATAACGAAATTATTATGCATCTAAATATATCGTGCAATTGAAGTTGAATTTTATTAATAAAGAATGTTGTACGATACATAACGCATTTTTAAATGCCTTAGGCACTGCTGGTGTAATTGACTGGATTGTTGCTATTGGTCCTGACACCTTAAAGTCTCGATTTCAAACAGGTAGAAATACGTTTATAGTGTGGACAAGACGGAGCTCTTAAGCTCTTATTCTATTAGGATACTTTATCCACTGTAGCTTTAGAAAAGCAAAAGTTTCTCGGCTTTGATATATTTCATTGTGTATTTTTAGCACCTCCTGGAACTTACACCGGCATACGCGATGTCTTTCGAAAATTAGTACGTTATTGTTGTATATGTAGTCTTTGTTCTTTTCGTGTTATGTAAAATATAATTTTGTTTGTATACATTAGGCACCAGGCCTCATTATTAGGAGAGCTAAAAAACATGCTTGCAGCTAACGACATAGTCCGTTATATAGGCCTATGTCTTGTTTTTGTGGTTTCCAACAAACAAATATTACATGTGTTTAGCTACTGTCACGTATTTTTATAGGTGAAACAAGAGGGTATAACTGCTTTGTTTAAAGGATTAACTCCAGTTATGATTCGTGCTTTCCCTACAAGCGCGGTAAGAAATGTAACCATAATATTTGACATTTTCCATATTAAGAAGGTCGTGTTTTGATTGCAACTTAAAATGCTCTAAAATAAACATCCACAAGGCAATTTCATGTTTAATTTCATTTTAGTTTAATATTTTAGGTATGTTTCCTTGGTTACGAAGTGACGATCCAAGCACTAAATGCCTTATGGTAGAAATATATCTGATTGCACGTGTGTGTGTTTTTTCACGCCGTTCGAATTCTTTTTTTAAAATGTTCTCGTAAAATTATTTTTGTTCCTATTACAGATTTTGTAACTTAATATTTTTCAATTTGTAATCCGACTAGAATTATTACTCTAAAAATCTAATAAATTTGTTATTCAAACCAGAATTTCCGATCAAAACTCTCATATAGAACCTTGTATAATCCGAATCCACATAATTCGTAAACACTGAAGCTTTTTTTTTCTGAGTGGAAACCATCTTAGCAGATTAAACGCAATGCGAAGCCAAAATAAAATATTGTGTTTGATTATGTGAGGGCTAAGCAAAACAATTACTCCTTTTTATGTCCACAACTCTCTGTTAGCTGAAACACTATGCCCCCTCAAAAGCGGACACTTTTGGAATGGATGAAATGACGATCAAAGTTTGATGCTGAAACATTTATGTATGTAGCAGCTTGTTTTCAACAACGGACACGCCTAAAAACGGACCTTATAAAAACATCTCTGATAACTTGTTTGTCCGTTCTCTGGGGACGATAATGAATTTTGTCTATATTTTTCTTAAACAAGGATTCTATATATCTTTTTAATCTTTTTTATATTGTATTGTGGTTTGACCTTAAGGCCATAAAGATAATCACAGGGATTATCACTCCGCAACTACCACCACTACGGTGATGTTTACCTTTCTTTTTTAAGGTTTCTTCGTTTAACAAAATCAACCTCTTGACACATACCCTAACACCCCAGAGAGAAGAACCTCTACGTAGGTGGTATCCTCTGCAGAGACGTTTTACTGTATGCCTTTTGTTTTGAGAGATCCTCGTCGCTGTAAATAATCGCGTATTATTTTTACCATTACAGCCATTCCCACGGAATATAGATGAAAAAAGCCTAACATCCTTTAATACAAAAACTGATATAATTTTTAAAAGATTTTGGCCGACATAGTTTACATTATTATTGAAGAAGAAAAATTCGAACAGAGCGACTTAAATTAGTTTACAGTGGAATTTTTTCTTCTCGATCCCCTCTAATCGAATAAAAACCGTGGTTCTCATGCTATTTTAATATTTCTTTATCTCGAAGACCTTTTATCTCGCACAAATCTAAAACTTTTCCTCCTAGGGACATTCTACACTGTAAAGGATGTCATTCTGAGGTCAATTTCCCATTTTACTGAAAATGTTTTTTCAACCTGGCTAATTAGGGCTTGAATTTCTAATAAAAGGGCTAAGGTAATTCACTGAATTTCTTTTATATGAGAGTTAAGAAAATGAAAATGAGTGGCAAAATTAATTGACATTTAATCAGCAAAAACACCGCTCTGAAATTCTGAGTCAGAGAAGTTAACAAAAAATTTATTATACCTATTGACCTTCTAGATTTAAAGGTTTCTTTTCATTACCAGTGGGGATTAAAACAATGTCAATAGCCTTTGGTAAATTCAGCTGCTTGTTAATCTTCTTTCTTTCGTTCCTCTTGCAAGGGTTGGTTGCATGCCCAATATTTCTTATGACTAATTTAAGTCAAGAAGATTCAACACGAAATTATTACATCACTCAACCTCGTCCCCAGGGCACCTTGTATCTTTTTTGACAATGAACGAGGCTGAACATCACTAAATTAAGCACTCTGATTGATACTAATTTCGCAGTACTTGCAAACCTCTTTCAAACTTTTATTGTGTTGTTTATTCCGACCACAAAAGGACCGGTACTGGACAAAGGTCCCGGAAAATAGTCATATAACCAATAGTGCGACCAGGTTCGTAAGTTGAGGTATACCGTAAATGCTTTAATATACGATATGTCGTAGACTTGCTGAATCTCAATTTAGCCCTCCAATGGTTGTAAAGGCTCGCATAAAACATTGTGAATGCCATATGTTATTAAATATATTTGATATTACTGGTTGATTGTGTTGTCTTGGTGTTGTAAACGATAATATGTGAACAGCAAACAACAAATGAACAGATGTTTCTCTTTGATATAAAGTTTCTCCGGCATCTTTATCCTTTAAACCGCTATTTTATTAAAGCAGCCTCGTTTTTATTCAGCGAAATGAACATAATAAGCATTAAGAATGAGGCTAAATAACATATTAGAACAAACTTTTATAAAGAAATATAAGACATATGGAAAAAATCTCTTGTGAAAAAAGAAGATAAAAAATGTTGAGCAATTGAGTTTGAGGTTGAAGTATTAGAAAAGATTTATGCGCTGCCTTGTGACGACTCAATCAATATTCCACCACCAAATCTCTATATTGATATACTAACAACCACTGTAGGAAGACAATCTATAGCTTAACATCTAAAACCATTTCTCTCGCGCGACAACCTAATGGTGGGACATGCTACAATGGCAAATTGCTTCCCAAAGCAAAATAAAAAAATCTGTCTGCCCGCCGCACCCTGTGTTTTATGCAGAAACATCTCGAATTTTGCTTATTTTGACGTTTAAAAAAACATTATGATAGACGACTGATCTCCATGGAAACAAAACAGCCTATCCAATCTCTAGAATCGTAAAAAACAAAATCTTACAAAAGTAAGTAACGGGAAGTTTAACGTTCTTAGGGATTCCATCATAACGACTGGTTCTTCCTCACCTTTGACTGTAACTAAGTTACATTACCGCCAAAGATACTTATAGCATTGCTCTAACTTGCTAGCCTACCACACAAGTGGGTTCGCTGTCAGTAGATGGCTCCAAAGGGACTGACAACACTGTATTTAATTTGCGCGAGAGTGTTAATCAGAACTGGAAACCTTATAATTACGAGACGAATGCGCTACCACTACACCATCTTCGGAAACGATTTTCTTGCAAAACCATCGAATATTTTTAATTCTCTCGAGGACCGAAAAATGTATATAAACAACCTAACACTTTGTCACTCCATTCTAAAAAAATGCTGGTAACTGTGGTTTGCTTAACCTGAGAGAAGCAAGTAACCTTCTCATTTACCGGGGGAGGGACATAAAAGAAAGCAAAAAAAGCTCTTGGGACAGTAAGACAAATACAAACAAATTATACCACAGCGACAGACAAAAATGATTATTTTCTGATTTGTAAAATTTAAAAAAGTGAGCCTATCACTTAAAGTTTTTTTCGAGCGCAAGCTTTTGCTAAAAAACAAAGTGATTCAGTTTAACCAGTACATGAACTAAAATAACGAGAAATTACTTCACCTACTGTATTATTCCCGCTGTGAGATAAGCGTTTCAAACCTTGGTAGTAAAGGCGGGTTCTCAACCTCGATCCCAGGATACCAGGATCTCTTTTTGCATATCGGACAACGAAGCGCAGCGCCGATGAGAGACAAAAAGCCCTGGGAACAATAAAAAACATTTAAAGAAACACTTTTAATCGAGAGTCTACGGAGCATGCATTCGAAATTGTTGAAAATGCTACTTAGCAGTGCTATGCGGCGGAAATATTGAAAACGTAAGACACGTACAGTCTTGATGGTAGAAATTGCAGCATCACGCATGAGGGATTATTAAAAATACGGGATTATTTTTCAACATAAAGGGCGGGTTCACTAAAGATGAGGAAATGTTAGAGATGCGAATATAAATAGTATAAATATAAAAATAAAGTTTTAAAAATAGAACGCTTAGTTGTATACATTAATCAAGCGCTGCTTACTGTATGTCATTTTCTAATCCGCTTAATCCAAAAGGCGTTGAAAAGCATATTAATAAAAAAAACATTGACGTCAATGATCTAAAAACCACATAGATCTGCGAGTAGCTCTGCGAGTGAATTTAAAAACCTCTTTGTGTACAATTATTTAGACACCACCATGGTTGCAAATGTAAATCTTGTTGTATGATCAAAATGTTCTGGGTGATTGTATCTTGCTCTTGTCATGAAGTAAAGAAACAAAAATCTCGTCGTAAAACGTGTCAGAAGTTAGAAACTGTTTCATATTTTACATAACTAAAATGAAAAGAGCGACGCTTCTAATTTGTTCAAACGTATTCGCCAACTTCTATTTTGACGATACGAAACCCTGATTTACACGCGGTGTTTCTTATATTTGGTTGGTCTGTTTATCTCTTATCATTCTTAAGCCTGGGTATTCGCATAAAAGTTTTGTTATATATGTTACTAAGAGCAGCGATAAACTAACGATTAGGTTTTTCTCTCTCTACAGCAAATGAATGAAAAGGTTTGCTGCGCAGTGTACACTTTTTTAACACAAAAGTTCAAAAAAATAATGTTCAACTTTTGAACTTCTACCTTTAAGTTACAAACCTGCGTTTTTTAAATATATACATTCTTTTTCAGTGTGCGCAAATTATGTGAAGTGTTCTACTTGGTCCTGCTAGTCAAATTTTCAACAGATTTTAATGAACCCGTGCAAAAACGTCAGATTCAACAGGCTATTTTGCTTTGATTCTCTTTGGTTTGTAACTCTGCAAAAAATTTACTAAAAGAACGTTATGGTAACGCTTTAGCTTTCCAAGATTAACAAAGAATTCGTAACCTTTTTACATGCTCAATATGATGATGGCTTTTCCTAAGTCTCCGTTTTTTTTGTAAGAAACATGTTTATAAGAAACCTACATGTAGAATCTTCAAAAATTAAGAAACTTTTACTACTACATTCTATGTCTATTTCTGAAATAAGAAACTTGTTTCTAACTAATTCTTACAATTAATTGAAGAAGATGTTACAATCATCACCAGGGACACTTTGAAACGAAAAATGCTTTTTTTTATTTTAAAACCAACTAGTCCAAAGATTAAATAGACTTTTAGAACTAGCTATTTATTTGATATTATTTTACTAGGAAAATGAAGAAACTAAATAAGTAATTTTTGGAACTAAAAACATGTAATTTCAGCCTACAAATAAGAAACTTTTAGAACTAGGCCCTTCGCCAGGTTTCCTATTAAAAAAAACGTGTATTAAAGATTCTACTAATCGCTTGGTTAGAAGAACAAGGGATAAAAAGTTATACCATACCTAAAACATTTGAAGGTCTTAAGTTTTATGATTCATCCATAGACCTGTTGTAAATAATAAAGCGATTAGTTTTTGTGAGAAAAACCTTTCTGCTGGGCATTATTCCTGCTTACGTCATCAAAAACAATAAAACTTTGCCGCCTATCAAAAATTGAGGGCCCAGGCCTCCACTGCACCCATTTTAAAAGCTAAAATGGCGACCTTGCAAGTTGCTGCTTTGAACGGAGCGGAACAGCAGATGAGTTGAGTTGATGAGATCTCTGTTCACGCTTGTTGTTATTTTAGCTATTATGTAGAAATTTGTACTTAGTTGACATATTGGGAATTTGTCACCGATATACTCAAAAAGGTCTGATTTGTGTTTATGTTATGTTGAATCGTGTTTTATAGCTGGCAAAGAAGCTAGCTAGCTAGTCCAGTACCAGGTGTTAATGAAAACATTTGTGCCAAAACACGTACAATACGCCCCTTTTTTAAAGATAATTATAATTACTATCTGCTTTAAGGTTAAGAAATTGTCTAAGACATGTATGGCAATATTTTTTACATTATGGCTGGCTAAAGCTATACTTTTTAATTTTATAGGGTGGAGTAAATAAAATGGAGGAGGAAAAAGTTTCTTTGACTCCTCTTGCCAATGATGAAGTAGATGGAGATGTGTCTGATGTAGCTGGTCTAGCTGATTATAGAGTAACTGTAAATGAGTTAAAAGAATTGATGAAGAGTAGAGGAGCTGAACTTTTACATAGGTTAAATGAAAAATTTGGTGATATTAACGGACTAGTCAGAGCGTTAAAAAGTTCTGCTGTAAAGGGAGTTTTGGACATTGATGGTGATCGAGAAACTCGTGTTAAACTATTTGGTAAAAACTATATACCACCACAGCCATCTAAAACATTTTTGATGTTAGTATGGGAAGCATTAGAAGACACTATTTTAAGAATTTTAATTGGTGCTGCAATTTTATCATTGGTATTAGGAATGGTATTAGAAGGTGTTGAAACTGGATGGATTGAAGGTTTTGCAATTTTGGTTGCTGTTGCAGTTGTGTCCTTGGTTACTGCCCTCAATGATTGGCAAAAAGAAAAGCAATTTAGAGAACTTCAAAACAAAATAGATAAAGAACAAATGGTTGAGGTAATTCGTGCAGGAAGATCAGACAAAATCCCTAATGCAGAGATTGTTGTTGGAGATGTTTGCTCACTAAAATATGGAGATCTTGTCCCAGCTGATGGGATATTATTGCAGGGTAACGATTTAAAAGTTGATGAAAGTTCTTTAACTGGTGAGTCTGATATTGTCAAGAAGACCATTGAAGGAGACCCAGGTCTGTTATCTGGTACACATGTTATGGAAGGTAGTTGCAAGTATATCATTACAGCTGTGGGTCCGAACTCTCAATCAGGAATTATTATGATGCTTCTTACTGGAAAAAACAGAGAAAATACTGATCACAAACCACCAACCGAAGACGGAAACTTAGAGGATGTTGACTTAAGTGATAGTGTCTCAGCAAAACAACCAAAGGTGGAGAATGAAGAAAAAGAAAAATCTATTCTTCAAAATAAATTAACCAAGCTGGCTTTAACTATTGGTTGGCTTGGTGTTGGTGCAGCTGTCATAACGACCTTTGTAATCATCATTCGCTTTTGTATAGAAACTTATGCTGTTGACAAAAAAGGTTGGAACAAGAAGCATCTTCTCGATTTTTTGAATGCTTTCATTACAGGGGTAACAATTATGGTTGTTGCTATACCAGAAGGTCTACCTCTTGCTGTCACTATATCACTTGCATACTCTGTAAAAAAAATGTTGTTAGATAACAACTTAGTTCGGCACTTGGATGCTTGTGAAACCATGGGAAATGCTACTGCAATCTGCTCAGACAAAACAGGCACCTTAACCACAAACAGAATGACTGTGGTTGAAAGTTATATACAGGGAACCCATTATAGATCAACTCCTCCACATGGATCCTTTCAACGAGAGTTTTTGGATTTGTTTTGCCAAGGAATCTCCATTAACAGTAATTATGGTTCCAGAATAGAGGTATGTTTGCTTTCTTCTTGTGTAATAGATTAACACCTGCATTGCCCTGTCAGTTTTAAGGAAAAACCCTGTGTATAGAGGATAGCAATCCGTTTTAAGAATTTTTTTTAGAATGCCTTTAATTAAATTGACATGTCTGTTTTATAATTGCAGTGGATCACAATTCTTTGCTGTTTCTGCAAAGCAGCATCAGCTGTTCAGCATTTTTCAAATAAAAGATCCAGTGAGATAGTAAACAGTATTGTTTTTGCACATATGTAACTCAACCTATATATTTCTCATTGCAGAATTAGGAAACATTTCTTGGTATTATTCCCTACAAGCCAAAATAGGTTAATTTATAAATACTTATTTTAACAGTTTGACCACTGATAGTTATGCATTTAATGATAAATGACCATATGTAGATTTTTTTTCTGCATTTTAATACAAGAGTTCAAATACTGTGTAATAGTTCAGTTATGTCTACTTTTAAATTTCCATAAGATTGTCTGCCAAGCCTTATGGATTAATTTAAGAGATTTCAAAGATAAAAGTGAAAATAGGATTTTTTGTTTGTTGATTTTTACACTTAATAAAGTTGGTTTTTAATATATGTATATACACCCTTGTGTGTTTTAAGTGGTTTTTTGACATTTTTTTTTTGGTAAATAGAGAACTGTAAGGAGAGTGGCCTACACATTGAAAACCACAATATTATTCTTCTATATATTTTCTTTAAATTTTCTTATGCATTCATTAATATTGAGGTTAAAATATACTTTCTTTTGCAATTATGACTATAAGATTTGATCATAGATCCTCCCATTAAGTTTTTTTAAAGGTTATGGAGTTTAGAATTTTTCTGTTTTTTCAGTGAAAACAAATTCAACTTGCCAGTGGGTATTTTCTTCACAGAAACAAATTCTTTATAGCAGATGGGTGCATATCCTATTAAATGTTATCTGCTTTTCTTCTTGTTTTTTTGGACCACCTGTTTGTTAATTTATTTATCTTTTTTGTGTGTGTTCTTTGGAGCTTTTGAATTATTTAATGAATAGTAAAATTTTATGTTTCAGGGTACAAAGTTCGCTATTATAATCATATAAAATTTTTTATTGATGTATTTTTGTTATTAAAGCCATGCTAGACACACAGATATTCATTATTTTTTTATCAATTAAGTTCAGGACAGAGACATGATAGCTTTTTCTTTATATTTACTGGATATAGAATCCAAAAATATTAGCAAACATATTTTTTTTAAAGAAAAGTTAATTATTCCCCATTCTGTTTTTTTTTTTTTAAAAAAAAGGTGTTTGCCATCATTTGAAATACAATATAAAGAAAAAAGAAAAATTATCCATGTACACAGAATAGAAGCAACTTTCCCTCAACTTTCCCTCAATATATTCTCAACATTCTCCAAACTACAAGAGGAAATTTTGCTAAAAACTGTTTCCTAATGATTGCTCTTTTAACAAATAGTTGCTTGTGCCTACCTGTCTTTTTTAGTCCCATTTATAGATGTTTGGAATATTATAAAATTAATTGGAAAATACCTTCTTGTGACCTTACGATTGAGCACCGACGTATACAGAGAGGTTTTGCTACCGGTTTACCGATATGGGATCCCAAATTCTTATCCCAAAAAAAAAAAAATTGCAAAGAAAAAAAAAACTTGTAAATTAAGTAAATATACTCTCTAAGTAGTATGTTTTTCTTCAGCAAATTTGCGATCCTTTAAAATCATTAAACTACTTGGAACATGCGATCACAATGGTAACAATTGAATGTTTTGAATTCACAAGCCTACCACCATCTTACTCACTCGACCATTTCAAAATAAATCGAGTGAATGATAGCTTCAACCTATGTTATAGACCCAACGCTACCTCTGTGAACAGTACAAGAAAAATATGGAATATGACTTTGAACAGGTTCTTAAATTTACAACTAAACAGACTTTGTGTCGCCATTATATAATTTATTTTTTCTTGTTGGATAGATCTATTTGAAGCCGTTTAGCCATTTGAAACAAGAAATAAAATGGATTTCATCTTCATCTTTTTGTTAAAAACCTGTTTGTTAATTTTATATGAGCATTGTTTTTCTCCAACATTTTTAAATAGGTTATTTTTCAATTCTAAATTATGTTTTGATGTTTATTTTTTTATTATGTTTTGAACTTGAAATTGTTTTATTTCTACTTTTTATCTATGTTTCAAACAACTTTTGGCTTATATCAGACCCCAACAATTTGGCTGCTTACTGAATTTACTTCGTTCCTATTGTCACATTTGTTGTAAATAATCAAGAACTAACATGGGTACTAGATTGTCCTGTCTGCCTGAATGCTCTAGTAGAAAATAGACTACATTCTTTGTTTTCTTTGTACATGTTAAAGTGCACCTAAAAAGTTGATAATAAAAATTGAAGTATTCTCTGATATTGAATCTGAAAGTTAAAGAAAAAAAAACTATTTTGACTTTCTGTTTGTTTTTAGTCAACTCCACAAATCTTTATGATGGACTTTTCTACTAAACAAATTTTGACCTTTTTATGTGACAAGTAGATCTTGTCAGACGCAAGTAATGTCACCAAAATACCTCATGCACATGGCTTCTTTATAGATTAGATTTTGAGGTGCACATACAATTAATACTATACCTCTTCCCTGTTTTCTTCTAAAGCCTGTGATACATGTGTGTAATGTCTATAATCATAAAAACATATTCACTTCATATATTTATAACTTTATTATAGAATATAGCATAATGCCAATGTAATTTCTCACAATCTATTATAATATGATTATAACTATATTGCAGAATATATTAATGTTGATATGCAAGTGTATCTTGATCTTCAAATAGATCACAAATGTGATATACCATCGCCACTTTAGGATTTATTATAAACAAACAAAATACATAAATCAAATAGATTTTTAAAACAAATGCATATTTGTTTTAAAAATCTATTTGATTTATGTATTTATTATTTGTTGTGGATAGCAGAAGTTGTTCAAACTACCTGGCATCTTGTTTTTATTTAAAACAGGATCTCTAAAAATATTACTCGCTATGGTTTTATCTAAAGGTTCAACCAATCATGCTTTTACCAATTGGATTGACATTTCAGGCATGTGCTCGTGATCTGTATATGCTATCTGTTTATTAATATGACATAACCCATTTTCCTACTAAATAGCGGCCAGGTCAGTTCTGAATAGCTTATATTATCTTAGAACATTTATAAAGTAAAAAAGACTCAATCAAATCTAACTTCATTTGTCCTTCATTTTGATGTTTAAACGTCACTAACTCAGAATTGTGAAATAGTTGCACAATTATGAAGCAAACAATTCTAGCCTACTTCCTAAAAACATGAAGTCATGAATTCAACTTGATACCTTATAAAGAAGAAGACTAATTTCTCAAAAGGTTCAGTAAAATGATCAATTTTCATTGTAAAATGAAAAACTTTTTAGCTAAGTTTCAAGTTATAAGTTAATAATGATAGCGTGGAAAAAAAGGTTTTTGTATCATAATGATCTAAAAATTATCTGAAATTTAGTGAGTTTTTAATGTGCAATATCTCCAGAGAATAAAATCCAACAAAAATGATATCTCCACAAGTATGTCAAGTTATAGCCATTTTTTAAAATGGTAGGTTTAAGAAAATCTTATGGTTTAACATGGAATCACTTCTTTAGTATTTTGACAGCATTTGTGCAGTAAAGGCAGTCCAGACCTCAATAAGCTGACATATTGTTGTTTTCTTTTAGAGCTCAGATGATGGTCAAGGCTTACCCAAACAACTTGGCAACAAAACAGAGTGTGCCCTATTAGGTTTCATATTAGAACTTGGTGAAACCTACCAAACATTCAGAGATGTATCACCAGAAGAAACATTTGTGCATGTTTATACATTCAATTCCACAAGGAAGTCTATGTCGACCATTATCAACAACACTAATGGTGGGTATCGTATGTTCACCAAAGGTGCCTCAGAAATTGTTCTAGGCAGATGTTCACAAATTATTGCTAGCCAAGGAACCCCTGAACCATTTAGTGAAGAAGATGCAAAAAATCTTATTGAGAATGTCATTGAGCCAATGGCTTCCAATGGATTGCGTACAATTTGTTTAGCATACCGAGATTTTCCTCAAGATAAAGGTGAGCAATAGTTTTGTTATATACTTTACGTGTTCATTATAGAATGGTACAACAATGCATAATTCTTCTGAATTGTAAATTGTGTAAATGAAAGAGGAATTTTTGGTAGGCAGTCAGCAAAGGTTAAATAGTTCAATATTAACTTAAATGTACACCTTCACACACACACTTAATTAATTTTCATGTGCTGTATTTTGCATACCTTAGGTAAGTAGCATATAGCATAGCTGATTTTATTGTAATTCAGCTATGTTATTTATGCCATTTATCACACTAAAAATCTTATCAAGCTGAATATCTAAAATGTGTACAATCCTACAAAAAAATCAGGAGGCATAAAACACCACCATCTTTATAAAATGTATAGCTCCATGATTATTTCTTGTAATGTACACATTAAGAGATTTTTTTTTTAAATAAATAAATAATAAATCCTGTTGACTGAGCTTAGACAGTCTTATTAATAAAAACATACATGATGCAAAAACACACCTATTTTCAATATTTAATAAGAACTGAGCAATGATTCTTTCTCCCAGTTAAATTATGAAACGATGTACTTTAATTGTATTTCTTGTAAAGTTATAGGAAGCAATCAAACAAAATATATTCTTATGACAATCTGGAAAGCTTGAACTCATTTAATGAAGTTCAAAGTTTTAGGGGAAAGGCTCAAGTTTTTTATAATTTTGCTCAGTGTTGCGATTTATTAAGGCTGAAGTATACACATAATTGAAAAATTTTAAATTAAATCATTTACAAATGAAGAAAAGTACCCATCACTTTCCAATGAGTTTTTTTTTCGTTCAAATTCTATTTATTTACTAATTTTAGTACAATCACATGATTGAATCAGAATGAAACCTGAAATAATAATTTAACGGTTATCAGTCATAACACATGCGGTTCTTATTGCATGTAACTGATTAATTAGGAGAGTTTTCGACCTTAATTAGTAAGCAGAAAAAGATTCTCAGAGATTAAATGAAAATTTAGCATCAAAGAAGGACAATTTTGTAAGCAAAGTTGAACAAAAAAGCTTTCTGCCATTGCAAGTGATCTTCTTATTTTTCATGCTATCCTTCATTGAGTAAAGCTTGAAACACACATTAATAGAACTATACTTGTCTTGTAAATACTTAATTAGGCAACCCATGCATTACTTACACAATCAAGATTTTGACTTTCGAAATAGAAGTAAATTAATGTAAAGCTAGAAATATTTCGGTGACATTATCCTGTCCATTCTCCAGGATCTCCACAAAGAAAAGCATGTCTTAGAACTTGAAAGTTTTATTTTCGTAAAACTTTTAAAATTTATTAGTTTAAGGTTAAAGTTAAGTCGTCCTTAAAGGGTGATGGCCTCGCTTAGATATTTTTTTTAGCGTCTAAGGTTTTTTTAAATTCCTCTTGATCCCCCAAAAGGTTAAAAAATGTCCTAAAATATCCTCAAATCTCTTGAAATCTCCTAAAATTTAGCCCTGAAAAATAGTTGCATTCCTAACTTGAATAGTTTAGCTTAAGCAGGCCTTGACTATGCTAGATAATATTTCCTGTATGTTGTCAAGTTATCTGGACCAAAAGTATAAGTGGAAAACACAATGACTTTACTAACCTTAATTACACAAAGTTATTAAAAAACGTTATCAGCAGTTTGCGTGAATAGTCAGATTAGGGGTATTATAGAGGCCTCCTCTTAAGAAATAAAGCAAGTATGCTATTTCTTCTTTCAACTTCCCATCTTCCATTGAAAATTTTACTTAATTCTCCTAAATTTAACTTGCATAGGTGTTCCTGACTGGGAAGATGAGCCCTCAATCTCATCAGAATTAGTATGCTTGGGAATAGTTGGTATCGAAGATCCTGTTAGACCTGAGGTATGAAGTATTATGAGGTTGAAATAAAATCTATTAGCCAAAAGCTTAAGTTTCTTAAAATTAATTTGTTATACGAGTTCTTAGCAATTGTGCTTTTTTTATTCTTTGAAATATATCGTTTTAAATTAAGCTACTAACCTTTTTGTTTGGGGTTGGAAATATTTCACACGCCAACACTGAAGGGCATATTAAATATTTGATTAATTAATAATCAAAGTCAACATTTTTTTACCTAAGGTACCTGCTGCTATTCTTCAGTGTCAGAGTGCTGGCATTACAGTTCGTATGGTGACTGGTGATAATGTAAATACTGCTCGTTCAATTGCATTGAAATGTGGTATTCTGCAACCCAATAGCGACTTCCTTGTAATAGAAGGAAAAGAATTTAATCGGCAAATTCGTGACGCAAAGGGAGTTGTAAGGAATTCTTATTTCTAATTTCTTTATGTAAAAATGTTCTTTAAAGATCTAAAGCACTAGGAGAATTCTAATGCTTACTATTATTGAACTTCAGATTCAACAAGATCTTATCGACAATCTTTGGCCTAAAATTCGAGTTATGGCTCGTTCATCACCTGAAGACAAATATGTTCTGGTTAAGGGTATTATTGATAGCAAACTCAGTAAGAGTCGTGAGATTGTTGCTGTCACTGGAGATGGAACAAATGATGGACCTGCCTTGAAGAAGGCTGATGTTGGATTCGCCATGGTAACTTTGTACTGTTAAAAAGTCCACATTTCCTTTTCTAGATAATCGGGCCTTGTCCTTGTGTTTTTAACGAAGACGCTGTAAGACCATATAATAGATACTACCATTTTGGCTTGCCTTACCAAATACGTATAATATTATGATAATCTTCTTTCTTATAGGGTATTCAAGGTACAGAAGTTGCAAAAGAAGCCTCGGATATTATCCTCACAGACGATAACTTTAAAAGTATTGTAATGGCTGTTATGTGGGGAAGAAATGTTTATGACAGCATTTCGAAGTTCATCCAATTTCAGTTGACTGTCAACTTGGTGGCAATACTTGTGTCAGTGATCGGTGCCATTGCTTTCAAGGTGAGTGGGAAAAGTACATGATCACATTGTCCTGTTTGGACGATTTTGAAACGTTTTGTTTGTTTGTGTGTGTGTGTGTTTGTTTGTTTGTTTGTTTGTTTGTTTGTTTGTTTGTTTGTTTGTTTGTTTGTTTGTTTGTTTGTTTGTTTGTTTGTTTGTTTGTTTGTTTGTTTGTTTGTTTGTTTGGAAAGTATATAACTCACATTTTTCCTTGTCTTCTAATTAGCAAAGTCCGCTGACTGCCATACAACTGCTTTGGGTGAATTTAATTATGGACTCGTTCGCCTCCCTGGCATTGGCGACTGAACAACCCACACGTGACTTGCTGGAACGTGCACCATATGGAAGAACGAAACCTCTCATATCTAGATCAATGATGCGGTTTATACTGGGCCATGGTTTTTATCAGCTCATAGTGATGTTGGTTATGTGTTTTCACGGTCATGTTTTGTTCGATGTCGAGTATGGTTTTAATCGAGAACATGGCGCAGCACCCACCCAACATTTGACAATCATGTTCAATACGTTTGTTATGATGCAGATTTTTAACGAAATAAATGCGAGAAAGGTCCACGGAGAAAGGAACGTGTTTAGCGGTATTTTCACGAATAAACTGTTTCTAGCAATCGCTATAGGCACACTTCTCGTGCAGGTGAGTCATGATATTTTTAAATCATTTCTGCCTATAACATGCGTTTATCTAATGCCTCTGAGAGAGCTTACTTTATCACTGTATTTTATACTGTATATTATACTGTATTTTATGTAACTTGATTCAGTGTTTAAAAAAGAAAAACCCTAAAAAGTTGGGTTATATCAGCAAGCCTTTTCACATGAGTAATCTTATTCTGTTTCAGATATTGCTAGTTCAATTCTTTGGGCGGGCCTTTATGGTGGCACCGCTTGATATTGATCAATGGATGTGGTGCTTGTTTTTTGGCTTCACTGAGTTGTTGTGGGGACAAGTTGTGGTGTCCATACCCAAGATCACTATTCCCAAACGCTTTACCATGGGCAAAGATGGAGTTTCTCTTAACGAAACTGACCATGGTACAATGGGTAAAGTGTTGTGGATGAGAAGTCTCTCCCGTCTACAATATCAGGTATTCTTCCTACAGTGACATTATACTTGTTTTTGATCTCTTATGTCCTGAACTTTGTATTTCTTAAAATTCATCATTTCTTACATCGCTGGCGTTGTTGTTATATTTAGATTCGAGTGGTAAATGCATTCCGTTCTAACTTGGACACACACAATCGAACTCGAAATATCGCATCGCCGGCTGTATTTAATTCTTTAGTAGCGCCCATGGCAGGTGGAATGGGTGTGTCGACGGAAGTGGATGGAGGACACACTGCGTAAAAGGTATAGTTCTACTTTTCTTAAAATAACAGCAACTAATGACACCAGCCAACATGGGAGATTCACAAAAGGTTGACATTTACTACGTAGAACGTTGCGTCCTGGGAGGGCAATAGCTGTATGAGTGGTCATTTTAGTACGAGTTTTTTTTACGAGGTTGCCAACGTAAGCAATGCCGAATGGCCACCGATTATTGTGGTTAAAGGGTTAAATGGTTAACATTTGAGAATGCTATTATTGCAGTGTTGAAAATTTCAACCATTAAAACAACATCATTTTTACTTTTAGGCAGCGAGTGACAGACACACCACGTGGTATGAAATTGAATGTTAAAATATGAAATGTTTATCGCATCTTATATGTTGTGTTCGTTGTTTGTGTATGTTCTGACGATGTTTATCTGTTTGTTGCTGTGTTTTTTTTTATTTTATCGAAGTGTAAATAAAATTCAGTAGAAGCACGCTTTGGAAGAACGATGAATGGTTATGGCTACATGCAATGTTTAACACTTTCTTCATCTGCACGTTCTTCTTCTTAGAGTTATTTTATTTACACTCCTTATGACTCCGGCGGTGTAAAGTGGAGAAGGTTTGGTTATAAATGTTGACTGAGTTGTATATCGGGTTATGGAGAAAGGTGATTTCAAATGGTTTTACCAGACCTTTTTTTTCTTGAATTATACTGTTTTGTTACGAGTTTTCTATTTTTCCAAAAATAGGCATATATCTTTCAACGCTTTATCACGTCGTCATTTGCATTTTATTTATAATGTTACTACGAGTCCGTTTTAAGTCAAGACTGACAGAAATATAAATCCTAATGAAAATGTTTGAATTAAACGAGATTAATTCTTATTTTGCTTCACCACGTGTGTAAGGTGGTACGTCGCATCAAAGAAAGCTGTCGATTTGGATGGATAATGTCTTTATGATTAGACACATATTTGAAAAAAGGCTTTGTGAAAAAAAGGTCGTAGTAATTAATTTAATGCTTTATTGGTTGCATACGTTATTAGACAAATATTCCAAATACTATTTTCTGCACCACACAGTATTTAAATGTAATCATTTGTGAGTTCTATTTTGGAGAAGAGTTATTTCCAAGATGTAACTACATGACGCTACACTTAGTTAATCCTGCAATCCCAAACGTTTTTTTTATTTTCCTGAATCACAGTTTATTGGCTCGCTCTTTGTGATCTATATGTTTGATTTAACTAAAACATTAGCTATCTTTCTCTGAAATCTTTTTTAACGCAGACATTGTTGTTATTTTGTTCCGCACACGGTAAAGTGGGTGTTTTCCATGTAGTTGAATTGTGTGTTTTAACATGCAGTTGAATTGATATCTTGGATTCCGCTCTTCTATTTAAATTCCAATTCCAAATTTTTTTATGCTACAGATAATGTACAAAGAATAGCAGTTTGTAAACTCTTTATCAGGCTAATATGTTCCAAATTTTTTTCAAAGTATGTTATTTTACCAAATATAAAGTAGGAAACCATTTTTTCAAGAAGTATTCTTAATGCACTTGAAATTATACCGTTGTTGTTGTTGTTTTTTGTTTCCTACCAACTTCATCACCAGTACTTTTTGTCTCGGAAAAGAATTTGCTTTTAAGTTCTGAATGTTTATACAGTATTCAGGGGCAATGAGGCTTTGGTTGGCAACCCCCCTTTCCCTCTCGCCCCACATAAGAAAGAATTAAACACGAAAAAGGTACATAAAAATTTATTAGTATATATCTTCGGTGCAACTCTATGCATACTCTATGCCATAGTCCTAAATGTGAAGTACGTTTAAGTCAATCTAAAGTAAAAATTTCTGCTCAGTGCGTGCTGTCTAAGTGTGTTCTTAACAAATGGGAATTGGTTGTTGTGGATATTGTGTTTCCGTTTGATACCGAAAAATGGCTTTTTATTTTCCATAGTGTTGCCGCTGCTAAAAAATCCCTCCCCCATCTATAAAAAGGAAATACTTCGTATGTTTTCTAAAACTATGGGTAGTTTGGGACAATCCTCCCACCTGTTGCTACAGCCGTGCGTAATGCAAAAAAGAAACAATTTACAACGCACCAGGTATATTTATCTCCCTATCGTAGCCTCTTGTTCAAAAAAAAAAGGTTCCGCCCTATATTCAACCGCAGCAGATGAAGTAGAGTTCTCCTAATCTGTCTCTATTTTTCTTGTTTGCAATTGTAATCTGAAATATGGTGAGTTTTTCCCTTGAAAGAAGAATTACCAAGAAATTCCGATATTAATAAGGATAGGATAATGCAAACTTCAGTACTGAAAAATACTTTCCATATCTTTTAATAAATTTAGATTTATGTATATCTTTGGAAAGTTAAAAATCTATATAATAATTTTATTAAAAACATATGGCACAGATTAAAGTTAATTAAATTACAGCGTCATATAATATTCTACTGCGCCTGGATTAAAACATACAAAGCTTCTTAGCTCTAACAACTACGTTACAAGTATGAAGATGTCAAGCTGGGTCTTTTTGTAGTTCGTTTTATTCGCACAAGGGGAGATAGCCCACCTTCGTGATGTTTTAGTAAAATTATGTTCTGGACACTTAGCTAGCACATGAGAAGCAAATTGCGACAATATGTATATATTATATATACAACAAAAGCGACAATATGTATATATATTTAGAGTTTGTGCTAGTTAACTTCACTCATTTTATCCGAAACCTTCGATTTTCCGAAGCCCCGAACTATTTTTATCAGTCCCAAGAGTTCAAAAAATCGGGGTTGAACTGAATACTGATAACTTGGCCTCTCGCCGACCCTGTCGAAAATAAGAGATTTTTATAGTTTGATAAAAAAATTAAAAACTGACACAGGTGATCTTGAAAAGTTTTTTCTTCCGTCAGTTGCTACAACTGACGGAAGAAAAGTTGTAGCGCTAGTCCACAAGTAGAACCTCGTCCTTGGGACGAGGTTCCACTTGCGGACTAGCGATCTGTCCATTTTGACTATCTTTGCATTCTCCCTTCCGATAACCTCGTTGATGATATCATCATCATTAGAGGAAAACACAGATGTGACAACTTCACTATTCAGATTAGCAAATGATTCAGTTGATAGATTTAGTTTAATGGCATCATTATTCAACCCCCGAATTGAAAGGGTTTGTTGCTCCCCACTTCTTTGATACAAAGACGCACGACTTTTTTCAGTAATGAGTATAGCAACAGGCGTTCTATTTGGAGGCAGGAAAAACCTTTTGCTGTTCTCAAGATTCTTGACTTAAGAGGGAGCAGGGCAATTGTCAATCAGAATTATTTATAGTTAGAACGAGAGTTTCATTCCAAGGCGCTGCGACTGCAGTTGTAACAGTAAGACTCTCCCGCACTGATGGTTACATTTTTCTTCGGTATTTTAAAACAGCTGAAAATTATACTAAAGAACAGAAACGTCAATGTATGGTCATAAGAAAATGGCTATGGTCAAAGATGTTATGGATATAAAAATTTTAGGAAGTGAACAGTGAACTGTGAAATGACAACTGCAATGAAACTTGATAATGTAATTTTGTTTGTGTTGACAAGAACACTTTTATAGAAATAGGAAATTAAAAACAGAAAGTATGCCAAGATTTTATTTCATGAGAAAGCACCAAGATGCAGAATGCTAAGTTGTCATAACTGGTAAAGACGTCGATCTTGGGCGACGGGGACGAAATGAAAGTTACTTGCAAGTTTAAGGCCTCAAGCCCAAGAAAAAGTGAAAGTTCTCTGCGAAAATATTCAATGTAGTATAAAAGAGGGCAAACAATAAGCTGTTGTTATATTTATCCGATGCTTTAGAGTCTTAAATCCACAACGTATTCGCAAATCCAGGCTTTTTCTTTAAGGACGATCCCATCAATTGGAACTTTTTAACTTCTTTTTCCAACAAGCCAGTGGGAAACTGCTTCATGTATTTAACTGTAGCTCCAACAGTGTATGCTTTTTCCTCATTAAGACATTCCTTTCTTTTTCAAAGAAGTTGTTAATTTGTTCTTATTCTTCCACCCATGTAGCAAGCTAGAAAGAATATTTTCAAGACTTTGTTGTCATCTCATTATTCGTCATTGCTGTTTTGAAGTCTTTTTAAAACTTTTTAATTTACAACTATTAAAGGCTCATTGTTTAACCTCACCCTCTCCACAGGGTTTCTTGTCTTTTTGATATATTATCTATCATATCAAGAAGGCATAAAACCCTGAGGACGAGGGTGGTATAACCTTTGTTTTATTGGCATTGTGTTTTTCTTAAAAAGCCAAGAATAGTGTGTTTGAATTCCGACGGGATAGAATTCGAAAACTCTCGAATGTTCGAATTCTACTTATAAAGTTTGGATCCTATTAAAAAGTTTACAGGGAGAAGGATAAACTCGAGTTATATTTATTCGACCCGACGAGATGTTTCACATTCAACTTTTCCCGGCCGGGTCTGTATTTTGTGGGTGTTATGTCAATCGTTAATTCCGGTGCCGATGCCGTCTATCCAAAATGGTAAACAAATGAAACTAAACCAAGAAAGGGACAGGTGAAGGACAGAAACAAAAGCTAGCTTGCTACATTCTTTCCTGTCTGTTAATGTATAGGTATACCTTAATGTTTCCACAGGAATAAAAGACTAAAATTCCAGTGACCTCAAAATCAAGGTTGTAGCTACCTTAGGATGTGCATATTTTACATGGCTAGCCTCACAAATATCGATATACCCTGTCTATTATTTCCGGGAGGGGCCATGGCTTAGATGAGAATTCCTAGAATATTTTATGCTAATTTTAAGCTACGCAGACCCATTTAGTGTCCACGCTTTTACCTGCAACATCCAACACGCACACAATACCATGCCATCTCCCCAATTTTATTCACATGACTTGACTTGTGTTAACCCAGAGGTATAATAACATTCACTTTGCCATATTAAATCGCTACCAAGGGGAATCAAACCCTGATCTCAAAAAGTGTGAGTTATTATAACCACTAATTGCTAATAAGCTGTGGGGCCACAAAGCTAAGCCATCATGCATGGCTTAGCTTAGTGACATGGCGGCATTGTTACATCGCTAGCTAGCTAGCTAGATACCTTCTAGCCTTTATATGACTATATATGAGGCTCCAACATTGATTGGGGTTAAAGGGGATAATATTGAGTTTTCGATTTATGTGTTACGATATGTTTCCAGAAGAGAAAACTATAAAACATACATCATATGACTTCCAGGCACGGCAATTAAAAATTTGTAGCAAGAAGTAACTATACTTTAAAACTAGATAGAATTGAAGGAGTAGTATACTGGAGAAACAGCAAGCAGCTATCTCGCTAGTGTATACGGGCCTAATTACCTTATTGTCTAAACAAACAGCTCTAGCTAGCGACAATCTGGAAACTCCGCTCGCCTGTCTTAAGAGAGGAGGGTGGGAGGTGATTCCTCCCTGCCAGTTTTTTTTCATAACTATTTTTTGCATGGTTATGACAGATAGATGTGCATATTTTACATGGCTAGCCTCACAAATATCGAGGGATATACCCTGTCTATTATTTCCAGGAGGGGCCATGGCGTAGATGGAGAGTCCTAGAGTATTTAATACTCATTTTGAGCTACGCAGACCCAATTAGAGCCCGCGCTCTACTAGACAACTCCCGGCAACATCCAACGGCCCACACAGTGTGCCATCTTCCCAATTTCCCTCACATGGCTTGGGTTAACCCGGGGCTATGGTAACATTCACTCGCCCATGTTAAATCGCCGTCAAGAGGAATCGAACCCCGGTCTCCCGCACAGAGTACGAGAGCTATAACCACTAATCTACGGCGCCACAACACTTGCACCTGTGTGCCCAATTCCTAGGTCCATACCTCTCAGAGCCTCAGATATTGGCTGTTCCTCGAAACTACCCTTAAAATTCTATCTAAACTATCTAAAAACCCGAAAATGTGTTAAATATTTTTATTTGGCTGTCAGAAACTTCGGGCCACTTGCAGTTGATTTTTCGTTCATGGTAATTTGTTGTGATAAAACTAAGATATGGAATGTGCGTATTATTTGTTATTTTTGGAAATTGTGGCAATTATTTTTTCGTGGTAAAATAGTTACATGGTTAAAAAAACCAAAAAGTTTAATTTTTATGTGATTTATAACAAAAATTAGCTACTTTTGCTAAAATAGTTAAATAATACAAGTGCAAAACAAGACAGATTATTAATGTCGTAACACACTCCTTTGTTATGATTATTATATATGTTTGAAAATACTTTAAAAATACTGCTAAAATGTAATACTACAAGACTTTTGCTAAAATGGTCAATATCATTCAGGACGAGGTAGAATACGCTTGTCCTATGTCAGGCTTCTCAATAAGGGGAGAGCAATTGCTTTTGCTCACACAAAGGCTTAACCAATTCTGAGAAATGAGAAACTAGCTGAGCCAATAATTGCTCCTCCAATTCCAAAAAAAGTTTTTCTGGCTAAGCAATATTAATTAATCTCACATGAAAATCAATGTTCTCTTTCTTATTATCTACCATAAAAAGGACCAAAATATATTAAAGAGATAAAATAAATCAATAAAAAAGAATTTGTGATAAAATATATGTCTTATTCTATTTATTCGCCCAGTTTAAATTATTGTATAAATGTCTTATGTATAAATTTTATTATATAATTTTAATACTGAAAAAGACTTTAAATATTGTCAACTAAACTATAGTCCATAAAAATATTTTGCACTCAGATTTAGATTTTCTAAGACTGTGCAAAAAACATTAAAAGAGCGCTAAAATATTTTTCCTGTTGTTTTATTTTAATTGGGAGGAGTATAACTTGCTGTATAAATTTTGAAACAACACAAAAATAATTCTTCCACAACATAATTGTTTTTGGGTAAATAGGATTCCATGTGAAATGGATTACTTGTTTGGTACATAAAAAATTTGTCTTCTGTGATGTCCAATTAAAAAAAAAAAGCTTTGGGCTTACATTGGTAGCAGGATTATTAAGTGAAAGGAGTGTTCATATAAAAACGGTAGCTTGCCTAATATCTTTGTTGTAAAACCGAGGGCAGATCTTTTTTGTTACCTGCTGTGACATTAAGCAGAAAGAAATTTGAGGACTGTATCATTCTGGACTTTGTGTTTTTTTCTTTTTCTTTATTTTCACTTATAGTGATAGATCTTCACAAATTTAGTTAGCATGTATTTAATTCAGTAACATGGTAATTTTTGTTACATTTTTGTCACTTCATTGATTTTGTAACCTGTACTTTAAAATTCTAAGCAGGTACAGTTTTTCTTTCCCATTTCCATACGAACAATTAATTTAATTGCGATTGTCTCCTAACAACCACAATTGCGAATTTCAAGCTAACACCTTGAATATGTACGTAATGTTTTGAGCACATTTATGCTTTCACTTTGTGGTTGATCTGTTGCAAGTAAGTTTTTGCTTTCCTGTAAAAAAGCATGCAAAAGTTTTAAAAACATTTTGATTTTCTTTAAAGGCTTTTTGTCCTGATTTAAACCATGATAAAGGTAAAACAAAACCAAGACAAAAGTAAAATTAGGACCTGCCTCTCACCTTATAATTATCACAGCTGTCTCAGAAATAGTTACAGAATTTTATAGGTCCTACAAGCAAGGAATTTCTAGCAGAACTTTAGGATTGGAATATTTGGGATATTTTTATGGCTGGTAAAGGGGCACTCCAGTAAAAAAAAATTTTTGAAAAAAATGTTAGTTAAGACAATACATAATTGCCAGATTAAGCCTTTTACAATCGTTAAAAATCTTTATTTATACCTTAATTGGGTCTGTAAACATCTTTAATTTTAAATAAATTTGCAAGGTCGCGTAAAGTTGAGAGGACTAGGTTCGAATAAATGAGCATACGTCACATCGTGCAGAAAGTCCGTGAGCTCAGCAGCACACCTTCTAAAAGTTTGTTTACTTACTGTTTACATTGTTCGTTGATAAGACGTCTTGTAATAATGACGAAGATTATAACTTAGAAAACATAGAATCGGATAATTCTCTTCCTGAAGAGAATTATCCGATCTGAAGTGCACCAACCAAGTATAAAAACTTTGATCGCTTGGTAGATCACCTGCACGACGTATTTTATTTAGCCATTTTTGTTTGAGTTCTTTTTTTTTTCACAGACAGGATTCTGTGAAAAATTACTTCTTTAAACTTCTCTGGTCGATTGGTACATCTCAAAGCAAAGCAACTAACCATTTTTTAAAGATTTAAACGTAAATTACAGCAAAAAGCGATTTAAATGTAAGCTATAGGTCTTAACATGAACGTTCTCTGCGCTCGCCTAAACTTTCTACACGATGTGATTTCATTATTTATAATCGGGTCCAGTCCTAAATGAAATCGCGCCTGTCTGTTTTTTTATGAGAAAAAGTTGAATATGCGAAGGCTAGTACAACAATTTTAAATAAGGAAAACAAGTGAAGTAAGTTTTTTTTGATTTTTTATGCTTTTCTGAGTACGTATAAAACAATAAAGAAAAAAGTGATTTTTACTGGAGTTGCCCTTTAAAGAAGGCATTCGCAAATTCTAGAAAAACATTCAAGCATTTGCTTTGCGTTTACTAAAGGTATTTAAACTCTACTCAGACAAGTGTTAAAATATTGAGGGGTTTTCTTCTTTTCATTATAAATAGACATGTATATACAGCTGCTTCTGTGTATGTTAAATGCCAGTGAATCATTTATCATTTTGCACCAAAATGAGCAGTGAATATTTATAAATTCCAGGGCATTTTGTTTTTTCTAAATTATCGAAACATTATCTTTCTTTTTAAAGAGAGATAAAAAGAAATTCTTTTTAAAACAACTAAGTAACTTATATTGAAGGTCAGTAGGTTTCAAAAACAAATAATTAGTGGACATTTTATAAGTGGCCCTTAAGCTTTTTTCAGTATTTGTAATCTGTAAATTTTGCATGTTTGGTTGGTAAATATTAACATGTCTTCCTCTACCATTTTTTATAATTATACACATACATTATGTGATTACTTCTTTTTATGTTAATAACACATTTGCAACACTTTATGAAAGATTCTTTAATGTTTAATTCACTGATGCATACGGAAAATACTTTCATTGTTATTGTTTACCCATCATTTTCCCACTTATTGTGTTATTACTTCAGTTTGATTTTACAGTGTTGATTTGCTTAAACATTAAGCTTATTAGTCACTTGGTTTGATTTTTAGTGATAAAAAACTGCCTGAATTGTAGTTTTGACAAGCACATAAATGTCTATTTATGTATAATAAATAATTTATTTCTTGTGTGTCTTTCTGGTTTGAGCACTTGCGTTATTTGTACTTGTTTTTAATGTATTATTAAAAACATTTTAAAGTTTTGTTATTATAAAATCATAGTATATGCTAATTGTTTTAGTGCATATATAAATATATATACATACATAACTGGCTACAAGACTGCTTTCTGCACTACATTAGAATGTTTGTGTTTATGAGGTAGATATTTGTAATTATGAGGTAGATATTTTGTAATAAATAATTTTTTGTGTATATGGTAATGTAACATGCCATTGTTACTGGTTTTAAGAAATGAGGTATATTATTTATATAAGTATAGTTAATCATAAAAGATAAGGGCCAACATTTTAGTATTAAAAAGTAAGAGAGAAATACATTGCAAGGGCAAGCGTAATGGTAGCAAGAACTTGAAATAAAATTTCTTTCCCGGAAATATTTAATCTGAATAGCTTGCATTAAGCTAGGGAGTGTTTAATTTCTAAATATCAATTTTTTAATTTCTTATCAATATCCCAATAATGTATTGCAAAATATAAAGCTTTTTTCTTTAGCAGTGACCTATTTATAAAATGTGTATTCATGTAAATAAACAGAAGTTTAGCTTGTTGAAAAAATTATAAATATAACAACCGTATTATAAACCTTTTCCATCATATTTGGTATATATTGTTTGAAAGCAGAAATTTTAATGTAAATGTTAGCTTTTTGATTAAACTTTTAAATGAATTATTTATGTTCTGACTTTGAACTGAAATGGTCAGAAACAACCATGTGCTAAATGTTCTTTAAGAGTTTTTATTTTGAGTAAAGCTATATAAGACATTCTTGATGTAATGTAATTTATATGCTAGATGTTTCTTGCATACACAGAATAATCAGTTCATCAATAATTTGTTGTCAAAAGGACTAAAGCACTTTGCATGGGAAGATGTAATAATCATGTTGAAAAGTTTTTATTGGGTTACCAGTTTAAATGCAAAACTTCCCAAGAAGTCTTTATTTTTATGACATTGGAAAAATACCATTTAAAAGTCAAATAAATGTTTATGGTATAAATTTTTTTTCTGTGCTTTTTTTTTGTTTTAATGCAGTAGACTAAAAGACAAACCAAATTCCTATGCCAAAAGTACTGGAAACTGAGTTACCAAATTAATGTCCTCTTGTTCAGCACAAACTTGCCTGGAAAAGGCTTCCAAAAAATATCTTTTTCTTCTTCATGCTGAACTGAAATATTTTTTTGAATTCTAGGATAATAAATACAGAATAATATAAAAGATATAGTAAAAAATATCTATAACAACACTGTAACTGTCTTCCTTGTGATTATATTACTTTTAGCAAAAACATTATTTGATATCTATCGACCCCCTTGTAAAATCGAGTCAGAGAGAAAAACATTTAAACATTTTTAACAACTTTAACACCTTAGCATATTTTTACAACTTGGTGTGAATAACTCACTTGAAACCTTGTGTTTGTACAATGATTTTTTTCTTTCCTATTGAATGCTCAAATACTTCAGATTTTTTCTTTAAAATTGCTTAATAAGTCACAGTGAGTTTACTGAGAGAGAATTTTATTAATGCGTTTGGAGTACAGTAGGAATTTCACATATTACTTTTCCTAAAATAATAAAGTCTCAGATATGTTGTTAGTTTTTCTAATTCAGACTTTCTAATTCGAATTAGTCATTTCCTGCCTACTTTGTTAATTCTTTTTGCTCTGCCTGTTCTGTTACATCAGAATTTAGATTGGCAGAAATAGCCTGATACTGACGTATTAGAAAGGCAGAACTAAAAAAACTTTTTTTGTTCTTTTACTGCTTATTTTTACTATATGTTTCTTTTTTTAGACACTATGAGCACAATACATAAACAATGAATACTTCATCCACTTGTCAATTCCTGCAAATCGGAGATGTTATATCTCTGTATGCTGAGGGTGCTGTTAGTGGATTTATCAGTACCCTAGGGTATGTTTTTTAATTTAAGTATATTTTTAGGATTTGGAAACTGTTTCATGAAACATGTCTCAATTTTCTCAAGATATTACTTTATAGACAACTGATTTTCATGTCCTCAGTTCTTGATCAACTAAGATTTTTTTTAGAAACTATGTCAAGAAAATTGATACAAAGCTGGTGCTATTTCTAATGACAAATCAGTTCCATTGCCAAAATTTTATCACAGAAGTCAAGATCAGTTAATGTTGCTCAAAACAATAAAAATGTTCACAGGATTCGAATTAAGGTGTTATGAATCATGATTCGCAAGTCATTTCTCTTTTTTGGCAAATTAAATTTACCCACTAAACCTAAGATTAAATTCTTTACCAATTTTATAATAGAATACAAAAATGCGTAGGCTCAATAAGAAAACTTTTTAACTATTATTTAACATAATATAGTAATATTTAGGCTGCATTTAGAGATGTTAATGACGCTATTTTGGCTGCCATATTGCTGTCACATGTGGACATCAAAAGTGCACCATATTTTTTCTTGTTTACCATGCTGCTGTGAAGTATTTGCTTATCAAGAATTGCTCAATTAAGGTCTTTTCATGACATTTCGTTTTTAGATTGGTTGATGATCGAGTAGTTGTGGAACCAGATGCTGGCAACTTGCAAAATCCACCAACAAAATTTCGAGGTAAATTAGGACTAAATGAGAAATAATTTGTTTAACTTTCTATAACCAAGCATTTCGAAATAAGTTAAGGATTTAATCTAACATCTTTTTATAACTACAATCCTGGCCAAAATTGTTGATAAAATTTCCAATGCAACATAAGCTTATAAGATAAACAAAGATGCAAGCCCCCCTCTCCCCCCCATTTCAATGTTGAAGCCAATGGCTGGCTGTGGGTTGAGTGGCCAACTGCATTTTTCAAACTGTGACAATGACTTCAACATTGAAATGGGGGAGAGGGGGACTGGAAACTAGCTACTATTCTATAAGTGAAAACCTGCACTGTTTTAGTATACACACACCACAATTTTGCTGGCTAGTTTATGTCAACAAAACAGAGAATCTCTACACATGGGACGACAGAAACAAAAATAATGATAATAAAGATAATAAATCCACATGTGTTTGGCCTTTTCTCAACCAATTTTGGCCAGGATTGTAGTCGTTGGCCTGTGGAAAAATCCACTGGTTTGCCCGTCCTCTTTATACTGCATTGCGTGCATCTTGCTACGTGACAGACAGTTGTATACAGGTATTATAATATAGATAAATGACAGCTTATTTATTTTTAGTTATAACATGTACTAAAAGTTGAACTAATTAATGAAACATCCAATTTTTTTTTTAAAAAAATTAAAATTCTGTGAATTCAATTAATAAGGACATGATGATTTGGTGCTTTGAACTTAAGTTACTATAATTATCAAAATTTTCGGAAAAAAACACTTATTAGAAAATGTTAATGGTGCAAACAATTATGATGTATGAACATTTTTTATCTATGAAAATTTAAGGAAGTATTTTATTGATACAACTTTCATTATGCCAAAGGCAAACAAGAAAATATTATTAACTTATTGTATAAACTAAGCCCATATGACCAAATATAAAATTTAACGAGCTTTTCGAATTGTGAAAATCTATCCATTAGGGGATATCTGTTGCATCACAAGATACACTTAAAGCCTGAGTGACTTTTTATGATGTTTGTTAGGCTATACCCCTGTAGATGGTTTAATACTAAAAAGGGGAAGTCCAAATAAGTCTCATGACTGAAATTGTAGGTACAAATTTGAGTATCAAATCGAAATCATTAGAAAATCTTTATTTTGGACACATATGCCCTAGAAAAGTGCTAAAGTGTCAATGCTAAAATGATAACTAAATTTTAACAAGAACAACAAACAAACTCATGGTTAGGCCATCTATATTTATCATCATTTTATAGTTCTAAACAGAAATGTGTGATGTGATGGATGTGTCGATATTTTGTAAATAAAATGAGCTTCTTACCTTGTTTCTTGTCTTCTGTTCATGGAAGTTGTATTAGCCTTGATAAGTTTTGACTTAATTCCCTCTTTGTTTGATGACCAAATTTGGTTCCACCTGTACTCGGAGAGTATTTTAAGGAAAATGTGATGATATCACTAGTTAAAATAATACAGGCAGAGAGTCTAAAATATTCTCAAAACCTAATGGACTGTATCCATGATTGTTTCACACTTTATATAAATTAAAACAATCATTTTAAATTCCATTAAGATGGTTGCATTAAATGAACATTTTTAAAACCATTTACAGATTGTTTTTGAAACAAGTGTGAAGTAATTTGGAACGGTTTAAAAATTATTGTATTTTAAGCTTAAATGGGAACAGTTGAGATTCTCAACTATTTTAAAACTAATCCAGAAACAAAATTTAAAACCAATTTTTTTAAAGAAATTCCAAAAGAAATTATTCTCCTGAAGCAATTAAAACATGGTAAATTTATTATGTGAAACTATTTTTATTTACAGTTTTGAAACTATCTGTTTATTTTTAAAATGATCTATGGCGACTTTTCTGGTTTCTACGATACCATTTCGTTGGTTTTTAAACGATCTTCGACCATGTTTTTGCTTTCTATATTTCAGTTTTGATAGTTTTTAAACAAACTATGTCAATGTTTCCACCTTCTCAGATTGCGTTTTAATGCTTTTTAAACAAACTATAGTGATTTTTTTCACTTTTTATGATTTTTTTTCATCGCTTTCGAATGGATTACAATGAAGAATATTTGCATAACCTTATTAACCTTTAAAATTTGTGACTCGTGACAAACATGATTTTGATAATAATAATGTTGGATGCTATTCTAAAACGATTTGGCAACAAATTATTTTATATCAAATTTCCCACACAAATTCTGTTTTTTTTTGCCATAAGTATTACCGACGGCATGGTGGCTCAATGGTTCTAATCGTAATAGTTGCTGTACTGTTTTTGTTTTGGATGTAATCCATAATTGGCTAGCAGTACAGAATACACGCAAAATATTTGTTGTTTCACAAAAAACATAAAAACATATTTTTTTCTATATAGTCTGCCACTTAATATTTTTAGATTGCTTATTCAAAGTATGTCCCATGAACAGATACTCAGCTCAAAATCAATTTTGGAAAGCTGCTAAGCCAACACTTTCAAGCACCAGTGACGCTGTCCTTCTCAACAAGTTGCATGTATGTTATTATTACTAAATTCTTTGATTTATGTATCAGCTTTAAGTGGAATAGTGTATATGTTGTTATTTCGAAAACAAATATTTTAGAAATGTATGTGTATATATGTATTGTTAAGTGGAAAGTAATTGCTCCCAAGTAAAAAAATGAGGGAAAGTAAAAAAATGGGGGAAAGTAAAAAAATGGGGGAAAGTAAAAAAATGGGGGAAAAAGATCTGAATTCTTTGTATTCTGTTAAGTTATTATTTCAACACTAAACCATTGTGTGGTATATTGAAAACAGTAAAGCATCGTTTATCCATAGCTGTTGCATTAGTCCTGTAATTTTTACCCTTAGTATTTTCAAAAAGAGAATGAAGAGGATATTTAACTGTACAAATAAATAATCCTGTTAATTAGACTAAGGTTGTAAAAAATAATAACTGAAAATATTCGTCTGAGAGAGGACGTTTAAAGGACGTTTTTGTTTATGAATTTTCTAAGTTTTTATGTGAATATTTTTACAAGGAAGAGGGTCGATAGGTACATTACACATTACTTTAGCCCTTACGATTTTTGTTACTTTGCAAATTTCTAACAGGTTTAATTTCATGATAGCATGCTGCTGATCTAGAGAAAAAACAGAATGAAGAAGATAATAAAAAGATGATTGGAACCACTGTAGCATATGGTGGAATAATTCAAGTATGATTAATGTTAACAGTTTTTTAATGTGAAGAGGATCAATGGATAATAGAGTGAGAAAATTGAAAATTTAAGCAAAACATATATTATAAGCAATTTAAGAATTTAATAGTTTTCTGCTTTTGTATCAAGATTGTGAAATAACTATGATTAATGTTAACAGTTTTTTATATGAAGAAGCTAGCATGTAGATCCAGTAAAAAATATTAACAAAAAACTTAATCCTTATTATAAGTAATCACAAAGATTTTGCTTAATTTCTTGAGGTGAAAACAATTGCTGTTGCAAAGATAATTGCAGTTTTGTTAAAATAATATGATATTTTCTATGTTATAGTTATTGCACCCGAAGAGTAATAAATATTTAACTGTGAATAAACGACTTCCAGCCCTACTTGAAAAAAATGCTATGAGAGTTTGTCTTGATAGTGAAGGAAACGAAGTAAGTGGTCTTGAATAAGACAATATATGATAGCTAGATCTCACCCCATCATAAAATGAGTAAATGTCACAGCATTAAAATAATGTAAATTAGAAGTGAAAAAAATTTTGTGTCGTATCATTGTTTTATCCATGTATTTTTAAGGGATCATGGTTCTATATTATGCCTTTCTATAAACTTCGATCAAATGGTGAAAATGCAAGTATTTTTTGTTTATTTATTTTTGTTTATTTTTCCTTGTTGTCTTTTTTATTTTTTATGTAGCTTGTAAAATGTTGGGTAAAGCTGTAGAAATTGAAATAGTATTAGTAACTTTTTTCTAGGTTGTAATTGGAGACAAAGTTATACTCAATCCAGTAAATGCAGCACAACCTCTACACGCAAGTAAATTTGAACTACAAGATAAACCTGGTTGTCGAGAGGTTAGTAAATTTGTTGAAAATAAAAATGTTTTTCAATAAAATGAAAACAAAAGTTTTTAGAGAGCAGATGCAAACTTTCTTTTTGGTCTACAGTCAGATTTTAATATTAAGTAATTTTCTTACCAAAGATTAATCCAAAACAATAATGGTGGTTAGTGTTAATTTTTATCGTTGTACTGTAAAATAATTTCTCAAATTAAATGTTTACATCTGTTCCGTAGATCAATTCCGTAAATTGCAATACTTGTTGGAAGATCAGTATGTTTTTGGATCATCGGGAAAATTTAGATGATGTGCTGAAAGGGGTAAGTTAATTTTCCAGTAAATAGTCTTCTAGGATTTTTTAATAACATTTTCGCTTATGGATTTTGGATTATGAATGTTTTGATTAGGTTCCAATAGTATGGTGCTATTTTATAACTTTCATTTATTTTTAACATAATTTGTAGGGTGATGTTGTGCGACTGTTTCATGCTGAACAAGAGAAGTTCTTGACTTTGGATGATTACCAAAAGAAATGCCATGTTTTCCTTCGTACAACTGCCAGAGCATCTGCAACATCAGCCACAAGTTCAAAAGCACTGTGGGTTGTTGAGGTTAGTTACAGGCCTAAAGAAAAAAATGCAAGGAAAAAAGGTGGCAATTAAAAAAAACAACTTGGAATTGAGTTGGTTATTTAAACACTAAGCCTCTGAAGATGTGATTAGTAGATCCCCTTGCAATGTAAATACATAATAAAGATAATGGCGTTATGTTTATTGCAGGTTGTTCAGCACGACCCCTGTTTAAGTGGAGCAGCACGTTGGAATAGCTTGTTTAGATTTAAACATCTTGCAACTGGAAGATATTTGGCAGCTGAGGTATTATTGTGAAATTTTTTTTAAAGTTATATACGTATTAAATACTTTTTCTTATTTTTTGCACTTGTTTCATTGTTTGTAGGTTGATGGATCACAACACAAGGACAGTAATCGACAAAAGTTACGTGGTAATGGACAAGTTTATCATCTTGTTCCAGTAATAAATCCTAATGACTTAGCAACAATTTTTGAATTAGATCCTACTTCTGCTCAACGCAGTGAGGATATGGTTCCAAGGTATTGATTTATTGTTGTTTTGTAATTAAATCCTAACTTCAAAATTATGGAAAAGGTAAAGGAAAATATGTAGCAATATTTAGAAAAACCTTTTTGGACCGTTGAATGAGATAAATAAATTTCCTCACACTTCTAAAATGCTCCTGCCTTACTGTAACAAACTTATGTATTAAGTATTATTTACATTGGATAATCAGATTGTTACACCAAGAAATCTTTTTCTCAATTGTGAAGGGTCTGTAAATGGACACGAAGTGTGTCTCAAAATTCTCTGTCTACCACATTATTTTTTTTGAATAATTTTTTTTTCTCAAAATTGAATTTCTTAGAGACACCATAAAGAAAATGTTCTATGTTGCAAAAACGTCATTGCTTTCAAACATATGAACAGAAAATAAAAATAAAATTTATTATCCTTGAGATAATTGCACCTTTTTACAAGTTTGTAAAAATTTTGTTAATTTTTAGATCTTCATACACTCGACTGAAACATCTTTGTACAAATTCGTGGGTTCATTCAACATCCATTCCTATCGACATTGATGAAGATAGGCCTGTCATGCATAAGGTATAGATAGTATAAATAGTGACCATTTTTTAGCTTTGGGTTTGGTCAATTTCAAAGATCCTGTTTTATTTGTAGGCACATATTCAAAAAGAATTTTGCTTTCCATTTAAGAACAACCGCATTCCTAATAACAAATGTCTTTTACTTTTCCCCTACAACCATCTCTTATTGTTAATCATTTAAAAGGAATGAAATATGTATAATCTAGGTTGGTTCAGCACAAGTAAAAGAAGATAAAGAAGCATTTGCAATCATTCAAGTTCAAGCTGATGAAGTGCGAGATTTGGATTTTGTTGGTGATGCAAGTAAAGCTTTGAGTATGTTCTGCACAAAGATGGAAGAAGGAAATATTTCTCAACTGGAAAGGCGGTTAGTTCTTTTGTATATGTAATCTAATTAGAGTGTGGCAGCATAATTCTAATAAAATATCTAATTAGATGATCAGTGCAAGCACAATAAGAGTGTGGTGCTTTTTAGTGGCTTTACCTACGTTGCCTACAGGATATATTTACACACTGTCTACATGTGTCATTGTCTCATATGTTTGTTGTAATTATGTCATGTAATATAGATTCTTTTAAAAATTAGATGTTAAACATTCGTGACCTGGAATTTACGTTACCAGACATTAAGCTGAGAGTATTAATCATTCTCACTATAAATCTGTTTTTCATGCTAGCATGGCTTTAACATGGCATTTAACCTTATGCTGCATAATACATTTTTTATTTTGCATTTTTGTCTAAAACTTTTATTATGTATACTTTTTAGAGCTCTGACACAGTTGCTGGCGGATTTAAACCTATTTGTGTTAAAAATGGATCTAACAATAACCAAACAAGATGTGTTGTCAATTTCAAACCAAAACTCAGACAGGGAAAGACAAAAGCTAATACGAGAACAAAATATTTTGAAAAAGGTAGCTAATTTGCATCATCTTCAGAAAATGACACCAGACTTCATTTTTAATTTAATTTTACAATTATTATTTACATGTTTTGATCGTATTAACAATCATCATTAGAATGAATCTAAAAAGTTACAATTTAAGGTTATATATAAGGTTTTATAGGCTCAATTTAAACTAATCCTCAAAAGTACAAAAAAAATACAAAAGTATAATAAAAAAATATAAAACATAACATTTTTATTTAGCTTGATTAAAAGGTCAGTATATAAATAGAGTTCTATTAGGCACCATATCAAGCGTAAAGAGTAACATCTGCACTAATAATCAGATGGTGCATGTTGTGTGTTAAGTTAGACCAATATGTATTGGCCTAACCCAACACATCAGAATATGTAATGTGGATAGAAATGAGCTTTTACATTTTTACATGTAAAAACATGGTGTTCCTACTTTCTGCAAAAAAAGCTGTTTATACTGGCAGTCATTTTAAACTCATTTAAAATAATTTCAAACGTTTAGTGTATTCATTATCATCTTTATAGATTTTCCAACTTCTGAGAGCACCTTTCATCGAAAAAGGGGAATTTGGACCTCTGTTAAAAATAGATGAAATCTCAGAACAAAGAAATGCTCCTATCAGACATATATTAAGACTATCCTATCGTCTTTTATGTAACTCTACAAGAGACTATAGAAAAAACCAAGAATATGTTGCAAAGCAGTTTGGTTTTATGCAATCTCAAATAGGATATGATTTGCTGGCAGAAGAGACTATTACAGATCTTGTGCATAACAACCGGAAATTACTAGAAAAACATATAACCGCTGCTGAAATCGAGACATTCGTGACACTAGTAAGAAAGCGACGCGATTGTAGGTACATGCTTTGTGTCTTGACTGATAGTGATGAACATTGTTAAATTTTAAGGGTTTTTGAAGGGCTTTTCCCATTTAAATCATTTGTTTTAACTTGACGAACCATCATTCTTTCTACAAAATTTACAATTACTATGATGTAAATTAAATTAAAACAGTTGTGATAACAAGTACTAGATCAGACCAGTATACAGCTTCTTTTGATAAGTATCTCAGCAGTACACAAAAAGAACAAAAATGGAAAAAAAAGATACTACAACAAAACGTTGAACCAAGTCTAACATGGTATCTCGCATTTCTTCGTGTTTTGGAGGTACGAATCTTGAGTGCAGCAATTTTTTTCAAATGCAGCTGATCTTCTGGCAAAAAAGAGGAAACAACTAAGGAAAGCCTTCATCCACTGAATGAGAACATGACTAAACTTTACTTAACTGCGACCCAGCTTGCTTTGTTGTGGAAATCGCACTAGCTGCAACCAAAAGTTAGTTTAAGAGTGATTAGTGAGAACAAATGTCACGTTCCTTGAGATTTGGAACTGTTAGATCGATATTTAAGTTGATTTGTGTAGAAAAAAAAATATCTGTCCTTCTCCTGATTTTAAAAATAGAACTTCACACATTTAAAAAATTTCATTATAATGTATTTCTTTGAAATATATGCCTATTTCCATTTGCATAATTAAATACTGAATTTTTTTTCCTTAATTAACTCCTTGATTATACCTCTCTTCCTGATAATAAATTTTCCAACTGTTATATGCTATAATACTGCCTCTTTATGCTGCTAGTTGTTAGTTGTTACATTAGAAATTTAGATATTACACTGACATTGTATTTTATTTTATTCTTAATTTTAGATTTTTGGACTATTTATCTGATTTGTGCGTTTCTAATAACACTGCTATTCCAGCTATGCAAGAATTAATTTGCAAATCTGTTCTCAACCCAAAGAATTCTGATTTGTTAATTGAGACAAGGTAAATTATTTCTTAAAAAATACCATGTATAAGCTCATATTTTTTTCTGATTTGTCATAAGATAGGCTCGGTTTTTTTGTCGAAATGTGATTTTTTTTTACCCTGTGGAGTTTTTGTTGTTCCTGTTTAAAACCCTTCTTAAATAAACTTGTGTTATTTTGTCATCAGAATGTTTCATGGAGAAGTTCATTTATTTTGGGATGGTGGAAAACAAAATAAATCCCAGCGTCTACTGGCAAGAGATGCAAAATTAGGACAGCGAGAAGACTCAAATTTACTAAATTATTACAAGTGAGTTATCGCAATTTAAGACAAATTTTCTATGCAAAATGTTGTCTCTCCATCTTTGCTCAACATATTTAACTCTTGTTTTCAGATACCAACTTCACCTGTTTGCACAAATGTGTTTGGATCGTCAGTACCTAGCTATAAATATCATTAGTAAACAGTTGGATCTTGAGCTAATGCTAAGGTTTGGGAATTATTTAATTCTGAGTGTCTGCAATATTTTAGAAATTTAAATCGGAGGTATATTTTTTCTTAATATGGTGTGATGTTTTCCCCTAGTAATTGATGAAAATTTATGTTTTAGATGCATAGCAGATGAGAGCCTGCCATCTTCGTTACGTGCTGCATTCTGCCACTTGATGTTGCACATGCACATTGATCGTGATCCACAAGAACAAGTCTCACCGGTTCGATATGCCAGGCTCTGGTCTAAAATTCCAACAAGAAACACTGTGGAAGAGTATGTTATGCAATTTTTATTTATAATTTGAGATTATTTTTTTTTAAATCCCACGGTGAATATAGTTATTATTTACATAAATTAAAACACCTTCAAAAATCAAGTGCAACATTGGAGTGCTTTTTAACTACCAATGTGAATGGACACTCACCTAATTTGAGAGTTTTTAGGAAGACCACCATTTTTCATTTTTTATTATTAGTTATTTTTCATTGTATTTGAAATGCTATGTTATTTTGAATACATTGTAAACTCTTGAAATTATCACTTGTTGAATTTAGATATGATAACCACTTACGAGAAGAGCACGGTGACGGAAGGACTGAAAAAGTCAATGTTTCTGCTTTCAAACCAACCATGCATTTTGTTGAAAATTATTTACACAATATTGCAGTATCACAGGGAATGGGGTTTATGGATTCTGATCAAAATAAATTAACATTTGAGGTACCTTTTTATTTGAATAATAGTGTTTTGCAAAGTTTTGTATATTCTTTTTGCAGGCATACTTAAAGGAATTTATAGTTATTTATATTGTTCAATGTGATGATCAATATCATTATTCTTTAGTCAATATATGTTCATTCCCCAAGCTCAAATGTTGACCTGAAACCGTATCTATAAAAATATTATTAACCAAGCTGGTATGCACTAGAAATACATTAGCAGCAAAAAATGCGTAAATGTTTTTTTGGCCTTCCACACAGTGAAATTTTATGTGACTGTAGAGACTAGGGACAAAATTGTTTTATGATGAAGGCAGGGTGTGTGAAATGTCTTTGTTGACAAATTGTGCATGAGCGTTTGTTTCATTTTGCAATCGTGGCTTACTTTTTCTTTCTTTTTCCTTTTTTTTAAATTTTCTTTCATGTGATTTTAAGGTTGTTCAAATTGCCCGACATTTGATTCACTTCGGTTTTTATGGCTTCAAAGATTTGTTGCGATTAACAAAAATGTTACTGGTAATATTAGACAGCGAAGAAGGAAAAAGTTACAATCTTGAAAGTTCGTATTCTTTGTATTCTTTCATTTTAAAGCTATACAGAATTGCTTTCTGATATTGAAATAGCTGATTTACACTAAAAGTTCTTTTTTTTGCATTACCATTATCTCTTGAATTAAATGGTTTATTATATATATTTATAACTTGTTTTTCTACTTACTTTTGGTCTATTTTAATCAATCCTACAATTCTAATTGAAGATTTTTCTTAGCTCGCCTCCGAAGTAACATTACAAATTCAATCCAAGCAGTTGGGGCTGTGATGACTAATGTTGCACTTGGCATGGAAGCCGAATCATGGGCACCTGTACCAGAGAAAAAAGAAAACAGTTAGTTTTTGAGTTGTTTTCTTTATTATTACTGCTTTTTATCTACATTCTGGAAAAAATATAACTGATATTTTCAAAGCGGTTAGATAAAACAAAGTATTGCTGGATATTTCAGTATCCTTCATGGTATTTAAAAGCTCCTTTTTCTGTAATTTAATGTATAGTATATTATTGTGCCTTTTTTTATTTATATTTTTTCGCTTGTATATCTCTCGCGTATGTTTCTTGTTACCCTTGGCCGTTTACATGAAAGTGTTTTGGTTTAATCTGTTCTGCCATGGAACAAAAAATGTCAATTTTCGTCTACCACATATTCAATGTTATGCACATTGTGTAGTGCCTTATGTCTCCATAATGTCTCCATTCGCCCATAAATCTTTACTCACAAACAACCAAAAATGCAACTCTTATCAAAGTGTTATGTTGTACGGTACAGGCCTATCAATAAGGGGAGAACAATTGCTCTTGCTCACGCAAAGGCTCGCCCAATTCTGAGAAATGAGAAACTATGAGAAAATTGCTCCCCCAATTCCAAAGAAAGTTTTTCTGACTGAGCAATATCAATTCATCTCACATGGAAATCAATGTTCTCTTTCTTATTATGTACAGTAAAAAAAGAACCAAAGTATATAAAAAAGATAAAATAAATAGATAAAAGACTTTGTGATAAAATATGTATTCTATTTATTCAGATTGCTTGCCCAGTATAAATTATTGAACCTTGGGGGAGCGATTTATTGCTGGGTGTTATTTTCTTATTGATAGGCTTTTAGAAAGGAACCATACAAGAATGGTTAGTTGAATGTATAGGCTAAGTGTGTGTAGCATTAGATACAGTGTATTATCCAGATAAGTAGGTTGAGTAGAAGAGAGGAATAATTCGGTAAGAAAGTGACAGATAAGATCTGATGGGAAAAGGTCATTATTAATCCATGTTTTTTGATTGTGGCTTTCTTAAGGTTACTGTGAGGAAAAAAATGATTTTGTTTCAAAAAATATATTTCTTCACCAATGGGTATAAAAAGAACAGATTTTTTTAATAATGAAATTTTTATTCTTAAATTTATATCTGGCAGTATGTTTATTTATAAATAAACAATGTTTACTTATTAATAACTGTGATCTCTTTATAACACAAGTCGGCATCATACTAACTATGTGTTAATATACCAATGAATGTTTTTGATTCGGTGTCCCTAATGGGTCAATCATGTCACAAAACGACTAACCTGAAAAAACTTGTCAACGTCTTTTTATTTTTTTTGTTTTCAGTCATATTCATTTATAAAATCTAAACACGTGTATACAGAAAGAAAAATAATATTTGAATAAAGTTCATTATCATTCTCAAAATAAAACCTGCAAGCAGCACGCTTAAAGTGATCGCTACTATCGTGATTTTAGCATTTTTTTAGCTCTTTTTCTCGTGTAGTAGTACTTACATTTTGACTTTTTTTTACATAACCAGGGGACTTCTGCATAGGAGAGTTGGTTTAAAATCAAGCTGAATAATATATCCCGAATGGTTTTTCGAGTTACAGTGTAAGTTATGAAAAATATAAGTTACAACTAGTTGAATTTTAAAAAAAGGCAAATTTAAACAAAACGACTTAGAATTACAAAAAAATCGAAAAACAATTTTAGATACATCCCTCCTGAATAAGATAATCAAAAAAGATGGGGAAAAATTCAGTGGTTTTGTAGAAGAAACTTCGAACGTGAAGGAGGGGTGAAATTTTCTCCACCTTATAAATCCTTTCATTTTTCATTTTAATACAAAAAACTTATATCAACCTATAGAAAATGTTGAGATCTTTCCAAATATTCATACATTTAAATATATTAAATTGTGAAGAAGATATCGTGATTTCAAAAATCATGCTCACTTTCCCTTACAGTATCCTTAAAAATTTGACCTATTTGGAGAACATAATAAAATTAGCATTCAGCAAGTATTGGAAGACAATTTACACAGAGTTTTCTTTGTTGATACACCTTGCTGAAGGTAGCAAAAAACCCTACACATGACAAACATGCCAATATAATTTTTGCACTCATTTGAAAAACATATTGATCCTATGTGTTATGTACTAAACAAGGCATTTCCAAGGCAATTCCACAAGAATCCATAAGACAATCTTTATGGATTCTTATGGAATTAATGAAAGCAAATAAATTAAATTTGTGACTTTGAGAAAACTCTCAAATATTTTTTTTACATTTACTTTTTATAATATCCAGATTCTACTCTGAGCAACACAACAGAAACAATAGATTTCTGTTGTGTTACAATAGATTTTTGCAAAATGTTTTTATCAGAATCCTAAGATAACACATGGTGATAATTATAACTAAAGTGACTTCTAATATATGATGACAATCAAGTACTATGGGAATGACCCTGCAAGTAACAAATGCACCTGTGTTGTATTATTTCTGTTATATTTTTCTTGTTTTCTGTTATATTTTGCCTGTTTGTTTTCATGCAAGAAATTTACTCTGTTTTTAGTTACATTTGAATCTCCAGTTATGTCAGCTATTAAAACAGAAGACTTAACTGTCATGAGCACAAAATTAAAAATCATTGAAATTTTGGAGTATATCATGAACGTTCGACTTGACTATAGAATGTCAAGTCTACTTACAATATTCAAGAAAGACTTCAATGAGAACGGACCTGCTGATGCTCTTGATGGTGATGGAGGAGGTTGTTATTTCATTTCTGTTATTTCTGTTATTATGCTTGTCAGATTTTGAATGTTTGAAAACTTTTTTTCTTTTTCTTCAACCAACATGAAAGGTGCTGTCAGCATTGTCAAAATACAATTTAATTGAGTTTCACAATTTTAACATGGTTAAATGTTTTGTTTGCTACATAAATTAAGGCATCAAAATGCTTTGTATTCTTTGTCACCTTAAAGGCCAAAGTCTAAAGCTGCTTTAAAAATTAGCATAATGAGCAAAAAATATTCTGAATATGATGTGTCAAAAATATTAATTCTTGTCACACATAAATACTGTTATTGGCTAAATATGGTTAAACAATAAAAGTTGCTTGCTGGTGATGAAATCTAATGCAGTGCAATATGTTGACAACGTTTTTCATATATTTTAGAATATTTTATTGGTTTTTACTTATTGGGTTTATTCCATAATTTTACATCTAACCTAGAGTTCTTGGGTCTGCAAGAGCTTTTTATTATAACTAGTTTTAAATTAATGTATTTATTATCAATAATTAAGAAAAAAAAAGTTAAAAAAGAACTTTTTTTTATTGATAATTTTAGAAAGGCCAAAATAACATTGAGGGGCTACAAAACAAGCTTTTAATTGTTGAATTCATTAATTTGAAAGTCGAGCTTATGGTGGGGGAACAGTGTATGAGCAATGATGACCAAAACAACATCTTAAACTGTCTTGGATATCATTGGACACCCAAATATAACTTACAAACATAATTTATTGTCCTAGGTTTTAATTCAAGTTTTCTGCTAAAAGAAACAACTTTTTTAGCTTGCTAGCTAATTTCTTTTAAATTCTGCATAAAAATATACCAAATTATTACATATAGAGCCAGTTGAAGCAACAGCAATGACTTTAAAAATCTTTTTAATAGTATTAATTACCTTTTTAATGCTATTTAGTATAATTTTTTTATCAAATACAGTCCCTTGTGTTGCTTCTTCATTAAAACAAACTTTGATTTTAGTTTTATGTAATATATTTTGCAGACTGTATCTTATTATACAGCTAAAAGAATACTGAAAGATAATGTTCTATTTTTAAGAAATACCAAAAAAAAGTAGAAAATCATAAAAAGTAATTATTCATTAACAGGTTGTTTATAATGTTGCAAAAAAAGGGTATATTGGTCTGGATATTACATGTTATTCAGATTGTGTGTGTGGATAAAAAGTAACACCAATGACAGAGATCTTACTTGAGCTGTTTTGTAACCCCTTTAAAATGGCATAGTTTTTGAATTTCAAGTAAATTAGCCTATCTATGAATACTGGAAAAATTAAAACAAGATAATTAAAAACCCAGCATTAAGACAACAGCTACAGAAATATCTTTAAAACTAAAAAAAAATATGATAAATACAATTTTTTTTAGGTGTTGATTTGGATCATATCAGTGCAGAGGCGGAAAAAATGTTTGAAACTTCCATGTATGTATTGTTTTTTTGTTTTTGTGTTGTTTTTTTTATATTTTCATGCTTTGTTGGTTTTTGATGTAAATTTAGTTGTTATTGTTAACATCATTTTTTGTCGTTTTAGTGATGGCTACATTGATCTAGACTTGGATAATTGTGGTGGAAAAATGTTTTTACGAGTGTTGTTAAACCTCTCAATGCATGACTACAAACCACTGGTGTCGGGTGCTCTGCAGTTATTGTTCAGACATTTCAGTCAGCGTCAAGAAGTGTTGCAAGCATTTAAACAGGTGGGGCATATCAAATACAATCCAGGAGGAACATTAAGCTTTCTGCCAAACAATTAGAACGATTAAATCATTTAACCCTATATAGTCCTGTATATTTTTTCCTATATTGAATAATTATGATACTATATAATACTATATTGAATAACTATGAGTTTTATAGGTGCCTAATATACATATTAGGCACCTGCCTGCCAATTTTCTGGGTTCCATGCCTCACACAGCCTTAGATTGTTGGCTATTACTCAAATATTTTCCTTAAATTTTTATGAAATCTGTACAGTTAATTATGATTAGAAATTTAAACTCGACATTGTGCAGAGTTTTGACTTATGACTAACCTGTGAATCATGAAAAAATCCAATTTTGGGGTAATTTTTGGCATTTTATATGAAATAAGTAAAACCCAGAAGATTGTTAAATAATTTTTTTTCACAATTTAAACAGTGTTAAAATTTGTTCTACAACCGAAGTAAATGGATTTTAAGTAGTTAATGGTATTTTCAACTACTTTTAAGACTCTGAAGAATGCTGACATCAGCAACAATTTATTGCTACCATTTTGTTCTTTTTATGACATATGCATGTGTGATTTAATTTTTGAAGGCCTCCCCAGTCATAAAATGGTCTAAAAAACCAAGACAAACTTTGCTCACATAGGAAACCAGGGGTCTTCTGAGACCAAAATCGGAAAAATGTCCTAAATCTGGGTGAACAAACTCGTTTCGGAACTCACAGGTATATGACATGATCAAAAAACCTTTAAACCCCAATATATTCTTAACCTTTTGTTAAAAACACATAATGCTATACATTATTTTGATCAGTGCCTCATGTTAAACATATTTCTGTCAAAAAAAAATTTTATGTCGAAAGGTTGTTGCTGATCTCATTGAAGTATTATAAAATCAACTTTTCTACTATTCTTCCACTTAAGTGGATTTCTACGAAATCTGTTGTGACACAGTGGCAAAATTTTAAAGTTTATTTTCACAAGTAGTTGCGAACAAACTTCATATAACATATTTGCACTTTGAACTTGTTAAAGTTCGCATGTTAACGTTGACAGTAGGCTTAGGACTTCTCTGGTTATTAGGTTGGTTCACCGGCTAACGGGCATAAATAATTGTTCACATCAGCATAACCTATCTTCTTGAATTTCAAGGTTTGCATCGACCATCATGTAGATTATTCCATAACATGTGCATGTTAGAATGTTCAGCTCATGTGTTTATAGAGATGTTTCACTATTCTTTGATTTTTCAAAAAAATTTTAAAAGGTTTTAGCTAATTAATGTTAATGCCCATTTCGAAGAATGTTCAAAAACGGCAAACTGTCCATACGTTTTTTCAAGATTGTTTTTTTTTAGTTTTTATTCCTAATATACCTGCAAAAACTCAAATTTAATTCTAACATTCATTAAATATTCATATGTTTACCTAAAGATAACTAATGCCAAACTAATCAGTTACTGCAGTTTTTCGTATTTGCTGGGTATGGACAAATGTAATGCTTAAATAATAATTTTAAGTTTTGATTATATCTCAGGTTCAACTTCTAGTGTCAAGTGAAGATGTGGAGAACTACAAACAGATTAAAACTGATTTAGACGAATTACGTTTGTTAGTAGAAAAATCGGAATTATGGGTTTACAAAGGACGTAGTGCATCACCAATATCGATACACATAACCAGGCCTGGTATAAAAAAACGGCAAAGTAAAATGCCCACTGGAGAAAACCCTGATCAGGTTAACGAACACAAAAAAGTCGATGCAAGAATGTCAGAGTCGAGCTCAGGACCAGTATGTCTCAGTTTTCCCATACATTGTTATTAGCTTAAACTTCTTCCAAAGATGTCTTTATGGCCTAAAATGTCATTTCTTTTTTCAGGATGACAATATCAGCTTGGCAAGTATGGTGAGTATTCTTTGGTCCTAGTAGACATCATCAGAATATAAAAAAAAAACTTTGAAGAAAATGAGTGACGTATTTGGCATGCCATAGATTTCGATTCTAAATTTAAATATGTTTAGACATTATTTTGAACATTTCAACCTCGATCTGAGTATTCAGGCAATACTTTATGGAATGCCTTAAATGTCTCAAGTGTACTTTTGCTAACCTCTCCATAGTTGGAGAAGGTGTTAATAAATAAATTTTATTAAATTTCTATGCTTAGATCTGTAACAGGGGAGGGTCAACAGCTGGAATTAGGGTGGTTTTTCATTCAATTTGTTTTACCAGGTGTCCTTTGAACACAATCCCTTTCATTTATTCGCCTTCTTTTTCAGAAAGAGTTAGAATTATGTATAATTGTATTCTTTGTGATGAACAATATTCTTTTCTTTCCTTTCCTATATTCTGACAAAAATCCTTCTAAATGTAAATCACGAGGGTAGAGTTCTAATAGGGGTGGATCTGTTTTCAAAACTTTTTTAAATTGGGAGGTGTTAACCCTGATTGAGATAAATGTCATTTCTGAGATTTTTTTGTAAACTTTACCATTATTTTAGAATCTTCAACGTCATTCTACAGACTCGTTTGATCAAGATAGTGATGGTCACTTACTGGAAGGTGTATCAAGCAAAAATTATAAAACTGTATTACAGGTGATTTTTTATTTTTTGTGATATTGTGTCAACACTAAAAAAGTCTTATTGTTTTTGGTTGCTACTTTTAAGGTCAATGTTAGGTCGTTTGAATATGCTTTACAATTACTTGAGGGATTATCTGCCTTATGTCCTTAAATTTTTGAAACGATTCAGAATAAAAGCAGATTTAGAAGAGAGAAGGCAATCATTGTCGGATGCTTCTTTTTCTAATAGGGATTATTGTTAGGGGATTATACTACTTTGTTCTCTCAAATAAGAAAAAAACATCTGAATTAAGAAGCAATTCTAAACTGTCTGGATAACTGAGGTTAACCAAAGTACAATAAGGAAGTACTTAAATATGTTTGCACAATGGTGTAAAGAACAAATTTAATAGAATTTTAATTGAAATAATTTGTATAGATACTGCAAAGATTTTGTGATTTGTGCATCAGTGCTGATGGAAAACGTAACCGTAAACACGAACAGCGTCTTCTAAGAAATATGGGAGCTCACAATGTTATTTTGGACTTACTGGAAATACCATATGAGAAGGTAAAATATACATGTCTTTTTGTTATTTTAAAACTGGCAACATTTAATAGGCGTATACTCCCAATATTAGTGAAATTGACCCTATCTGACATATTTCAAGACTGAGAATTGAATTATGTTTTTGGAGCATTCATTTAAATTATTATGCTGTGTCTCTGTATAATTCTAGAACTCTAAAACAGCTAAATTCATGAACTATGATGATAGTGGAATTTTTTCCTCTGTTATCAAATCCATCTAAAACAATTTCAAATCATTGTTTCAATTTTATACCGCCAACACTGAAATGACCAAAGGAACTAATCAGTTTACAATTATATCGAGAAATTTTGATATGTTCGCCATCTTATGAAATATAAAAAAACATTTAAGATGACCTATCACAGTGGTAAGATGTCAATATATGCAGACTTTTAATTTCACTGTGTGCTTTAACAATGCAGTGCCAGGAAAAATAGGGTTAACCGCGAAAAGGCCTCTGGTACCTCTATCAGTATGCCCATTGGAAATATTATACTTTGTTATGATGAATGCACAATTTGGTTGTGATTTCTTAATTTCATTTAATGTTAAACACAATAAGATTACACTTCGTCCAGTTCTATTTAAAAAGTAGGTTAACCGGTCTTAAACTCCACCCCTGATCCATTTGTTGTAAGCATCTGTCTTAGAAAAATATCAATATATTTTTAACAATTATAAATTTTGGAATCGAAAAGAGTGTTTCACAGTAGTGTGTGTATGTGACCCCTTCGCAGGACCCCCGTTGGAGCAGTACCAATATAGCTAAATAGGCTATCCTTGTTTAAAACAAAAATCTGTTTACTGGGTTCTGTATGTTACATACAAGGGTCATTATGATTAGGTCCTACACATCAGAATTTTTTTTAGAATTTGGATTCTCTATATTAGATAAAATACATTTCCAAGGAAGCTTCTGTTAATTGAGTTCCAATTTGAAAAATTATTCCCATAAAGAACACAATGTGTTTTTTTAACCCTATTCGGTCTGGGGGTGGGGGTCCGTCTAGTTAATGACTAGTTATATTAGTTAGTTAGTTAGTTAGTTAGTTTGTTACTTATGTTATGTTAATATATTGAACTAGTGGTTAGCCCGTGGAAAAATCCACAGGTTCGCCCGTCCTTTATATTTACTCGTCGCGAAAAGTGGATAAAAATATATCGCATTTGATATTCGTGTTTCCGTAACATCATTTTGTAACTTAGCGGGGGTCCGCGCAGAGACAGACAGACGACGGCTATTATTATAGAGATAAAATAAAACTGTTACCAAAAAAGTAAACAGTAAAAAACTATTATTTAAAAAGAATGTTTTTTATGATGGGGCAACCAGCAGTATCTTTCAGAAAAATATTTTTTTGAGGAAAGTTAAATTAGCACAACACAATTTAAGATCGATTTTTTTACTACAGTTTACAGTCCTGGTATAAATCCTAAGTGTGATATGGACGTACATAATACACACAAAATGTATCTTTTCTTCTTCTTTTTTCCGAATTGTCAAACTAATCTGCAATAAAAAACGGTTTTAGGAAAAAGAATAAAGTCATATATCAATTTCTATTGTTTCGACATTTTGGAATAGTTCTTTATTGATGTTTTCGTTCGTTGTGTTATTAAGGGAGGCTGCTACTGATGCTGCCAGTGTTAGTAAAAGCGCCACCAGGTTGACGTAAAATATGCTGACATGTGTTAGTAGAAACGATGCAGATATAGATAACAGAAGGCTGTAGAACGATTCAATCGTGAATAGTAGCATGTTGCTTGTTCCAGCGGATGTAGGATATGTCACTATTGCCACATGTGTTGTGGATACTGCATGATAGCTGATTGATGTCATCAACAGACAACAGTAGATTGCTGAGATTGCAAAGAAAGAATGGTAGAATTCGATAAGGATCATCCATGTGACAATGAATATTGCAGTCAACAAAAAGGTTACACATGTTACAGCTTTATATGCTTTTGTTTTGTCGATTACTACTCCTGATACAATGTTGGAGAAAAATCCCAGAATAACAGCAATAAAACCAACTATCCCAATTTGCTTCTCTTTCCCAGGGAATATATTTGTTAAAGCATCATTTAAAATCAATTTGTATGTGATTTCCAGAGTTGCTGTCACGGAAGTGATATGTGTTATTACTAGAAAAGCTTTGTGTTTGAACAGGCCTTTAATGCTCTCCCAAAACGTTTTTTCGTTAGTTTGCTTCCAGCTTCGTCTCTTTGTAACAATCAGTTTTGTTTGATTGGCGCTATTATTGTCCACAGTTGAGATCGAGCTGTTGTTACTCACTAACCTTTCTTCAGCCAATGATGGTACTGTCTTTGGTCTGCTTCTAACGAAAGTAAATGTGACTACTGTTGCTATTACCCCAACTATTAATTGGTGAAGTACAACTTGCTTCATGCCGTTCTCTATGTGTGTTTTTTCTTTGATGTTAATAAGATATGTTGAATGAATAAATCCAAGAGCCGAGGCTATCATATGGGATCCTATCCCAATTCCATTCACCGTTCCTTTTTCGTGCTCCCCAAACCAGTTAGCCGCTATTTTTGTTATTAAAAACATGTAAAAGGCCATGGACAGAGCAGAAAACGAATTCCCTGTTAGCAACAAATAAACACCATAGCTTTCTAAGTATGCAAAATAACGAATAACACATCCAATGAGATTCGAAATGGCTGCCATTCTTAAAGTAACTGCTAGTCCGTATTTGTGAAGGATAAAAGATGCAGGTAAAGTGAAGAGGAGACAGGATACCAGAAAGACCATAAGCGACATGTGTATTGAAATTGGGGGCACGTCATAATAGTACTGTAATATATTTGATACAGCTGTGAAGCAGGTGGATGTTGGAGCTACAGCTAACGACAGGATGCAATATCCAGCTAGAACTAACCATCTTCGTTTGTAGAGCTTGTATGTGTTTGTTGACAAATTGCTTATTTGACTCATATTTGAGTTGGTAGACAGTCTAATAAAAATTTAGTAATTTAGCGCTTGGAATCTTTACACAAATGTTTTTTGAAGCAAAGCTACCCAATTTGTAAGAAATACGTTGGGATTCGTGTTATTTTATTACTTTTGAGAATATTATTGTTTTGAGAGACATAATGAATTCAAATTTTGTTTAAATTCCAGCCAATTAACATTTTTGTTGTTGTTGTAAACATAAAAACAACTTTTTAATCTCTGACATTCTCGGTAGTGTCATTAGCACTCTTTTGAATATATAACATATAGAAATCTTGTTGTTATAAATAACGCCCTAGATAATTACTTATGTTAATTACAAAAGTTATACAAACTTGCAATAATGTAGAAAAATAATAGAAAATATTGAAAAATGTTGAAAGATCATAGAAAGATGAGAAAAAACAAAAAATGGACGAAGACAGTGACTAATAAACGATTTGAGAATTGAGATCAGGCTTTTCACATTGGTTATGAAGGGCTTCTTTGATTCTTAAATTACATTTGTCTATTTAATTTTGTTGTTTTTTCTCACTTTTCTATCTTCTTCCAGCTTTTTTCATATTTTGGTTTTTCTACATTTTTGTAAGTTGATAAACAAATTAATCAATAAATATAACCAACAATGTAAAAATTGAAAGTATATTTTGAAATTAAATTTCATCTCTTTAGGATTAAACAATTTTAATTAACATAAGTAATCATCAAGATTTCTGTATGTTATTTATTCAGAAGGTTGCTAATGACTAAAATATTCACACATTTTTTTTCATTTTAAGAAATGTTTGAAATTTTTCTTTAAAATGCCTTAATTATTTCTGCAATGTTCGAACTATAATAACAACAAAAAACCGTTTTTTGTTTTTGTTGCTTTTTGTGACAGATCTTTTCACGTTTTCTTTATAATTCGTTAATTTGCTTTCAACTTTGAATATTTTTCTATTTATGTGTTAAGTGAATAACCTTGTATAAATATATTTTTTTGCGGGAAATTTTTTTAGTTTCGTCTTTATGTTTTTTGTCTCAGTTGCTAAACGGCAAAGTCACCTTTTTACACTACGTAACTAGGTCAACGAGTTAGACTGACGTCTACTTCAGGTTACTGAAGCCTTTGCAGTGGCAATTTTTTATGAGGTCAACTAACTTGGTAACAGGTTGGAATAACAAACGGTAACCCCATGTGGGGTACTAGGGGAAGGGACGTGCACCTGAAATGGGCTAACCGGTTTAGAATTGACGGGTGGTGACGTAATTATAAGCCTTTAAATTCTAATATCCTCTAACCAACCATCAAAACAGATGATCCTATGCGTTATTGTGATAGCGTTTCAAGCTCTACGCAGAAGCAATGGCTAAACAAATTTCGTAAAAAAAAAATGTACGTGGACTGGTCACAGTTGACATTACCAAAATTTTTTTGAATCAACTAACTTTTTTGTTGTTTTTTCTGCCTGAGTGGGTTATTTGTTTGGTTTAACCACTCGTATATAATAATACACTGCTGCTGTGTATCTGTGACTTTTGAGGAGATGACATTATGTCTCATTTATTTATGGACAAATTAGTTACAATTTTGACATTACTAGAAAAGTTTACCGCTAACAATTTACCTAAAATAGTGAAGCCATTTTATTGCACGTGTAGCTTTCAAAGCGAATAACTTGGAAACAGGTTGGAAATGTTTGACGTGAACTCCCAAATGGGTAACTGTGAATCGTATTGCATCTACAACTTTGATGGCAAATAATTTGGAAACGGATAAAAATTACTGACGTCATCTTGTCGGTAACTAGAGACCAACTAAGACTAAAGTGAGTTTATTTTCACAACGCTGGGTCAACCAATCCGTTTCGGAATGGACAAACTGTTGACGTTGTCATAAAACATTTAAACCGCAATATCTTCTTACCTGTTTGACAAAATCACATATTCCCATACACATTTGGTCAGCGTTTTCGGCTTTACACAACAATGGCAACTGGTAAAAAAAAAAACTAAAAGAACTATATGTATATGGACAGATCATTCAGGGCATTATCAAGTTGACGGTCAATTAATCCATTGATTTTTTTCTTTGCTTCCCTACCTAAGTGAATTTCCTGCAAGCTTACAATAAACGATTACAGAAATAAATAATAAAAAGTAGCTAAAGATGTTTTCAAGCACCGTTACAGTGAAAGCAAACAGCAAAAACAACGCAATATGAACTAACACAAAATTATTTTCTTGTTTTCTGAATTAGCATTGATATATTCGTACTAATCTGCAAAATTTGTATATTTTAAAGTCATACGTCAATTTCTATTGCTTCGACATTCATGAATAGTTCTTTATTGATGTTTTCGTTCGTTGTGTTATTAAGGGAGGCTGCTACTGCTGCTGCCAGTGTTAGTAAAAGCGCCACCAGGTTGACGTAAAATATGCTGACATGTGTTAGTAGAAACGATGCAGATAAAGATAACAGAAGGATGTAAAAAGCTTCAATCGTGAATAGTAGCATGTTGCTTGTTCCAGCGGATGTAGGATATGTCACTATTGCCACATGTGTTGCTGATACTGCATAATAGCTGGTTGATGTCATCAACAGACAACAGTAGATTGCTGAGATTGCAAAGAAAGAATGGTAGAATTCGATAAGGACCATCCATGTGACAATGAATGTTGCAGTCAACAAAAAGGTTACACATGTTACAGCTTTATATGCTTTTGTTTTGTCGATTACTACTCCTGATACAATGTTGGAGAAAAATCCCAGAATAACAGCAATAAAACCAACTATCCCAATTTGCTTCTCTTTCCCAGGGAATATATTTGTTAAAGTATCGTTTAAAATCATTTCGTATGTGATTTCCAGAGTTGCTGTCACGGAAGTGATATGTGTTATTACTAGAAAAGCTTTGTGTTTGAACAGGCCTTTAATGCTCTCCCAAAACGTCTTTTCGTTAGTTGGCTTCCAGCTTCGCCTTTTTGTAACAATCAGTTTTGTTTGATTGGCGCTATTATCGTCCACAATTGAGATTGAGCTGTTGTTGCTCACTAACCTTTCTTCAGCCAATGATGGTACTGTCTTTGGTCTGCTTCTGACGAAAGTAAATGTGACTACTGTTGCTATTACCCCAACTATTAATTGGTGAAGTACAACTTGCTTCATGCCGTTCTCTATGTGTGTTTTTTCTTTGATGTTAATAAGATATGTTGAATGAATAAATCCAAGAGCTACGGCTATCATATCGAATCCCATAGCAATTCCAATTGCTGTTCCCTTTTCGTGCTCCCCAAACCAGTTAGCCGCTATTTTTGGTGTAAGAAACATATAAGAGGCCAGCGAAAGCGCAGAAAACGAATTCCCTGTTAGCAACAAATAAACACCATAGCTCTCCAAGTATGCAAAATAACGAATAACACATCCAATGAGATTCAAAATGGCTGCCATTCTTAAAGTAACTGCTAGTCCGTATTTGTGAAGGATAAAAGATGCAGGTAAAGTGAAGACGAGACAGGATACAACAAAGACCATAAGCGACATGTGTATTGAAATTGGGGGCACGTCGAAATAGTACTGTAATATATTTGATACAGCTGTGAAGCAGGTGGATGTTGGAGCTACAGCTAACGACAGGATGCAATATCCAGCTAGAACTAACCATCTTCGTTTGTAGAGCTTGTATGTGTTTGTTGACAGCTTGCTGATTGGACTCATGTTTCAGCTGGTAAACAATCTAAAAGAGATTTTATGATTCAGTTGTGCACATAAAGAGTTTGCCTGAAATGCCATATGCTTATAATTTCGTTGTGATAAAGTTTATGCTTTTGACAAGACACTTGTTATTTCTAAACGTCTATGGCAAAGTAGAGAGTACTAACCAGTAAATTTTTTCGCTTTTAATATCTTTTCTTAAAAACGCCATTCTTCAAGATGATTGGACAGCACGTTGTTCCATGATTTCTTTTACTAAATTGAAGAAAGAAAAATTTCTGTGAAGAGTTTTCTTCGTTCTAAACGTTAATCCTTTGTCGTGTGATGTCATCGAGAAAAATATTTAAATATTTACTGAATGTTGGTTTTGAGGTTGTTTAAAAAGAAATAGGGAACTCTCCAACTGTTTTTTACATTCATTGAATAATCTATTATTCATTTATCATCCTAAGCCGAATCAACTGCGGTTTTTTATTTGGTTATGTCACAGTGCAATAGATGCTTTGTAAATCATGCATCGAATTGAAATGTATGTGTATTTTTCGTTGATTCTTTTTTCAATCCTCACATTTCAACTGTCATATTTCATTTATACGTTTTTTATAAATTTAAAAAAAAATATTCCAAATGATTATTTTAGGCTTATTTAGGATAATTTTCCTCAGCAGTATTCGAATATATGTGTTTGAACATTAATTTTTATCTTGACTACAATCTAGTTCAGAAAATTATTGAAATAAAAGTTTAGTTTTGTAGATCCACAAGCAACCACTATCGTTTTTTCCATATTGAACATAAGCACGTTGAATTTGCCAAAGTTCACTTGTCATTGTCCACAAAAGGACTTTGATTCTTAGGTTATTTGGTTAGTTTTAAAACCTCAATCTGTACTAATGCTTGCTGACGTCCGCATTGCCTATTTTTATGTTTTCTGAAACTTCACGCGCCGTTGCGTTGATTGTTTCAGGATTCGGACAGCACATTTTTAACTTTATTTACCCGGTCTACACATTTGCCTTAATAAAACTTTTTACACAGCATTCGGCAGACAATGCTTTTCTCTTCTTCCAAAAAAGTATGAACAACATTGTAGGAAATACTTTAGAGGTGTGAATAAATAAATAAAAAAACAATTAAACACTTTCCCTTCCCAGCTGTTTTCAGATTCAATATTACAATATTCTGTTAAATATTCAATGGTCACAGTTAAAGTTTAAACCTGCAATGTCTGACACTGCTGTAAAATCTTAAACGTAATAAGTGCTTGCTGCCTGCTCTTAAATGAATACTGACAATAGTTAATGATCATTTGCTGCATTTTTTTATAGCCTTGCTAACGGTTATTTGGGCTTTTATATGTTTGTATGTAATATCGGTGTCATCCTTGCAGTATGACTGCTCCCGCAATTTTGATTTGATTTATTGCCTTGAAATACAACCAATTTGTTTCTTTTCTTTACAGTCTGACATGCAGATGAGGGAGATCATGGAGCTGGCTCATAAATTTCTTCAAAATTTCTGTTACGGCAACTCGCAAAATCAGGCTCTTCTTCAGAAATATTTAGACGCGTTCTTATCATCAGGACTTGGGGTAAGTTACTTTGCTTAAAAATCAAACATTTTTTCTTCTTTCCATGCAAGTCATCAGTGTTTTTATGTAATTACTGTTAAAAAACAGGAATTATATTTTGACGTTGTTTTTTAATGTTGACATGATTCAGACGAAATAAAACTCGCTGTGGGGTTTACTTTATTCCTGTCATGATGATTTGAATAAAAATCCATGCTCAATGTATAGAACTTACCCAACCTATTATGCATGTGTACACAGAATACGGGCGTGTGCACTTCCCAAGCAAGAAAACTTGCAAACAGAATAATATTTTTATTTCGAATTGACATCTCACTTGCGATGCGTGGAAACGCGATCTAATTCACTAATGGTTTTTGCTAAACGAACAATACGTTAGCAGGCTGTAGTTTTGTTATTGTTGTTATTATAGTTATTGGAAGCAGAGACAGTTCGGTATATCTTTAACGAAAACCTTGCACTGTGTAATGAAGTTACAGAACGTGTTGTACAACAGATTGTTCACAGTATCGAGCAACATGGAAGGCATGTCAATTATCTGCGCCTACTTCAAACACTACTCAAAGCCGAAGGACAATTGGTGCGCAAAACCCAGGATGTGATTATGTCTGAGGTTGGAAGATTGAAATTTTTATCAGCATTCTCTGTATAAATGTGGGACAAATAAATTTTGAATGACAAATCCTTTTTTTTCTGAACTTTTGTTTGTTTCTGTTTTTATTCAAAATATATGAAAATATATATGTGCTACTATGCTATGTTACCATGTAGTCAATGAGAAAATATTTTATTTTGACTTTCTTGTATAAAGAGAGAGAGAGTTGTATAAACAGAAGTTTTATTCTGAATGGTAAACCTTGTGAAGAGAAAAATAGGGTTAAAAGCTCAAACATTTGACTTCGTCAGGAAATAATTTATCCCAAATCGATTTCCTCATTCCGTGGCGTCCTTATTCTATGTCACTGTGTAATCAGTTGCTTCTTTTGATTTAGCTGACTAGCATGGGCGAAGAGATCCTGGTGTTCTACAACGACCATTCTTCGTTTGCTAACCTGTTGGAAATGATGCAATCAGAAAGAGAGCGTTCGGAAGAATCGAGCCCGTTACTGTATCACATCCAGTTGGTGCAGTTATTGGCGAGTTGCACAGAAGGAAAGAACGTGTACACTGAAATAAAGTGTCACAGTTTGTTACCTCTCGATGATATTGTTCGTATTGTTACTCATCCTGATTGTATTCCAGAGGTTAGATATTAGTCTTGGTGTGCTAGTGATGTAGTGTATCATGTTGTCTCGATGCTTCAGGCAGAACCTTGTAAACCTTAAAAGAAGACTACGTAAACTTGAAAAAATCTATCGTTTTTTAAAGAAATATCTTTGAAAACCTTGTGGAAAATGAATATTCCTAACACATTTCTGAAACTTCAATGTTTGGGAATGACACGATTCTTTACCATAAACGTTTGGAATAAAACGTAAAACTTAAGCCTTTAAAACTCCCATAGCCATCCATCCGACCTAATGTTATTGTATTTTTAACGTTATGTGCTATTAAAAATTGTATGTAATACTGCTACGATTGTCGTTCATTTATTAAAGAAGCAATTCTGCATTCTGCTACTAGACTCAAGACAATACTAAAAGCAACCCAAATTTACGATAATGCAACGTAAACTTACGATGAAACAGCGTCGCAACAAAAATGAAGGGAAAATCGTTGTTTTTCGAATATCTGTATAATAGCTTGTTTCTTTTTGCGTTTAGGTTAAATCATCGTATGTCCACTTTTTAAACCATTGTTATGTCGATACAGAAGTTGAGATGAAGGAAATATACAGCAGTAGTCACATATGGACGCTGTTTGAAGATTTTATGGTGGATATGGGAAAGGTGATGCTTGTTACGTTCGAATTAAAGAGACTACTTTCATTGTGCTTTTAGAATTTGTAACGTAATGTAGTTAATGTTGTTGAATTGTAAAATTCTGATTTTTACATATTGCAACTGTCTTTTTAAACCAAACTTTCCAGCCGGTAAACCAATCAACTTTCAGAATTATTTAGCGTCGTAGTTAATACTTTTAACTTTTGTTATTTCTTAGGTTGCGAACACTACGCATGATCGAAAGCATGCTGACACTTTGTTGGAATCCTACGTCACCACTGTCATTCCTGAAATTTTGACAGTTTTTTTCAATTCACCCTTCTCAGAAACCAGTACATCGGTGAAGGTATTTCTCCTTTAGCATGTTATAAGAAGATCGGATTATTGAATAAAACTGTGTTAGTGTTACTGATTTCTCTAAAATATTTCTAATATTGCCGTAACCAACTACTGTTCACATAAAATGTAAATAATTATAAGTTGTTGTTTTTAAATTATAGTTATGTTTTTTCTTCGTATAGTCGCGGCAGCCTATCTTTGTTCGGTTACTTTCGGCGTTGTTTCGTTTATCTCAATGCACATGGATGACTGGTCAGCAAAAATATCAGATCGAAAATTGCATACAAAATTTACTAGAGATTGGTATGGTGACTACTACTTTTAGTGCTGTTGTTGTCGTTATTGTTGTTGTCGCCGTCGTCTTCATTGTTGTTATTGTTGTTGATGGTGTTTTGTCGAGCCTAGATTTCTTAAGAATATCACCTCTTTCTTTTCTAGCCAAACCTCGCGGAATTGTGATACCTACTGCTTTGGAAACAGAAGTGCAGAATTTAGTGACTCGATCAAGGATTGTTTTGAGACATAGCAGGCACTGGTTAAGCCATCGGCAAAGAAAAGATTCTGTGTTATTAAAAACAATGTCGAAAGATTATCGAAATATCATTGAAGGCTTGCAGGTCAGATGTTTTTTATTTGTTTTTGTTTTTTAAAGATTATTATTTTAACGATGCATTTGGTTTTCTTGTGTTTTCATATTTTCGTCGGTGCACGGTTGTTTATATTTGTAATTTGTTTTCTCTCAAGCTTCTATAACTACTGCACAACTAAGTATCATGGGTAATGTCATAGATAGATATCATACTTTAACAACAATTTTATCTCGAAGGTATTTCGTAAACCATTTATGACTTTGGGTTTTTTCTCTCTTTTTTTATAATTAGCTTGTGCTACGAAAAACAACTATTTTCAAATCACTTTCAGTTACCATACGTCAACCATATATGCTCTTATTTTAACGACTATCTTGGTGAACGTTGAAAAAAGCAAATTTAGTGGCTTCTAGACTGCATTCTTAACTAACAACTGTTTTGTGTGACGTGTGTTTAGGATATTGTTGCATTACTAGAAGATCAGTTAAGACCGCTAGTAGAAGCAGAATCATCTTTACTTGTCGACATACTTTACCACCCACACTTGCTATTTGCGAACGGTTCAGAAAACAGAGGAAAAGCTGATAACGGTGGTTTTATTGCCAAGTAAGTGAAGTCATTACTTGTATGTCATTATTTTTACGATTGCTGTCAAAGTTTCAGTACTAAGATCTTGGAAGTGAATCCCCTAGTGTTATAGCTACTTGTTACAGAAAGGTAAGACACCTTTAATCAGAGAATAATCAGTCATGCAGAAGTATATTTATATACACGTTTAAAATTTGTTATGCCAGGACTCTCAGATCTCTGTATTTAATCAGTGATGTGGACCATAATTCATAATACCTGCGAAACTACTTTGCACTTTAATAAAACACGTTAGCACTTACCATTGTGGTTCTTTTAATGTGTCATAGTTTGAGAAATGACGACAGCAGCAGTGTGGTTTATGCTGTGTTCTTTTTGTTTTGTATACACGCCATGCAATGGCTTCGTTTATTGCAATGCAATGTATTGACGTCACCAAATCATTGAAATAGTTCCGCGCCGAAAAATATTTGTCTTGGGATGGTGGTTGCATACAGCGGAGATAGTACAACTTTACTCAAACCAGCATTTGTTGATTGGAAAGGATTCCGCTTTCTTTGAAATGTTTTTTTTTTTTTTTTTTTTTTGTAAACACGGGCACTGAATTTTTTTCCAGTTGTTATAGCTCTTCTGTACTCTTCTGCGTTTTTTTTGTTTAGGCTTATCGAGCACACGAATTCTCTCATGTTAGACAACGAGCATTTATGCATAAAAATTTTGCGCGTGTTACAACAAATGCTTGAGAAAGAAACAGATTTTGGCGAAAAGGTATTTAGAATTTTAACATTCATGAAGAGATCTTGTTAAAATAATTTTTTCGTTTTTTTTTTTCATTGTTCCATATAGTTGCTATAGTTGGATTTTCAGCTATTGAGTAAATTATGCTGATTAGGTGCTATGGCATTTACGGGGAAAAGTCGGTTAAAATTTTAAAATTTCAAAAATCTCTCTAGCCAATCAAAGCTTGTATGCTAGAATGCTTCATCTAACCGAGCTATGTGTTTAAACATCTCAGCTAACGTTGTATACGTCTACGTCTACGACTATGTCTATTTTAATATATTTTGTTTAGGGCGAAAAGCTTCGTAAAACATTGCTGGCATTGTACTTCCGACCAGATGAATTATGTTTTAAAATGAAAGAACCAAAGAGTGGCTTTGCTCTTACTGCGCATGCCCCTACGTCGGTATTCCTTTATCGAGCCAATCGAAGTTTATTTGATATGCAATGCATGATGGATCAAAATGGCGCGACAGATCTTGTCATTGATTTAATCATGTCTGAACCAAGTACGACTGTTTTTTCGGAATCTGTCCAACTTGCTATTGCGTTGTTGGAAGGCGGGAATGGATCTGTACAGGTAGAACTCGCTATTTATTTATGTATTCTAATTCTTTTCCAATAGTAGTTTTATTTCAGTTGCAGTTGTTGAAGAACTTCAAGTCTGTTTGTTCCTTTCTATTGTAAAATTAAAATAACATCTGTCTGTTCTCTTCAGAAATCATTCTACAGGCGTTTTTTGTCGTCGAAAACTGAAGCTTTCTTCCGGTATATTTACGAGCAAATCACTGACGCAGAAGAAGAAATCAAAGCGAACATCACCATGAATACTGATAGTGCAACCAGAAAGAAAGAAGAAGATAAGGAAAGCGAGAAAGCAAAAGATCCAATGGCTAGAAGAGACACGATGCACATTTTGAGAAGAGATGCTAGAGATACACATGTATTAAGTAGGACTACCTCCTTTGTTGATTTTGTTTGAAGATATGATTTTAAATTTTTATTTCGTTGCCGTAAATGTGTAAGATTGGCGGATATACTTTTTGGCGCGAAAAAGCTATAGTCAATCCTTTTACGGCTTGATAACTCCAGCTTGAGAAAAATTTGGGATAGATAATAAAAATAAGCGAGGTGTATAGCGTTGATAGAGAGTTGAAAAATATATGAATTTATTTTATGTTTTGAGTTACGGCAATGTAACTTATATTATGCAAAAGTAGGTTTTGAACCTGTTCCGTAAAGTACACCTGAGACTTAATGGGCGGTTTCAGAATGAAACTATCATTTACGTCGATAGCTTCTTACCGTAAGTTCCCACCCTCCTACCCAAAAGTCTTTAACAAAAATAATAATTTTCTCTCTACTATCCAATCAGAAACATCTAGTTTATTTATTTATTTATTACTTATCTATCTATTGCAACTTACTGTAATGTTACTAAACGACTCAACTAACAAAAAATAGAGCATAAGTAAAGTTAAAGAACGAAGTGAATTAGTTAACAATATGTGTTTCTGTGTGCTGAAATATGTATTTCTATTTAGGTATGCTTGTGTCTTTGACCGACGAAGTGAAAGAACAACTAACCGAAGCAGCGCAGCAAACTAACAAAGCGTACAGCGCCGTGCGAAAGGGGCGCGAGGGCGAAGGTTCGGACGGTGCCCGTAACACGTCGCAAGATAACTTCAAATCATCTACCGTCGGACATTACTTGTCGTCAGAAATTGTCATCATGCAACCCATTTTACGCTTCCTGCAGTTGCTTTGTGAAAACCATAACTCTGAAATGCAGGTACTAACGAATTTAGCCTGGATTTACTGGTCGGGCTAGCATGCGTTTATTTTGTGTGAAACAGGGTGGGTGGATGGAATGATTTTGTAATTAGAAATCAATTGTTTATTAGACATTAAAACAGCGAAAGGCGTTTATGTTGTATAAAAGGATGAAGCAGTGTGCTTCTGTTATTAGAAAGAGTTTTTGACAATTTACTGTGTTTGATTTTAGTGTGAAGTAAAGTAGTCGAGCACAAAAGTAGAAGTTTATACGAAGCTAGTTTGTATGTTAGAAGATTTCTTCTTTCAATTAGAGTTGTTAATGAGTGTTTTGCTAGTTGGCGAACCTAAAACTTTGATTATATGATTAGTGGCTATTATTAGCAATTGCTCACCGCCGACTAGAAAGTAGTTTGATACAATGACCTAAATTCGAGGTAGGGATAGATTAGTAGACTTCTTTAATTTTTAAACTTACAAGTTTTGATAAGAGAAAAATGTTTTTGTTACCCTGTTGTAGAACTATCTTCGCAAGCAAGAACATAAAAACAATTACAATTTGGTGTTAGAAACTCTCTCATTTCTCGACTGTATTTGTGGCAGTACTACCGGAGGTCTGGGACTGCTTGGACTCTACATCAACGAACACAATGTTGCGCTAATTAATCAATGTTTGTGTACACTCACTGAATATTGTCAAGGTCCATGTCATGATAATCAGGTAGGTAGCATTTCCTTTCCGTATATTTAAATGCTTCACGTTTCATTCATTTACTCATTAATTTCTTCATTCATTCATTTATTCATTCATTTGCTTATTTTGTTGTCACCAAAAGAATGCGATTTGTTTGTTTGCTTCGTATAAAACCTTAATATTTGAAATGTCAGCATGCTTTTTGAAATTGCTTTTTCTTTTTCAACAGAACTCTATCGTCAGTCACGAGTGTAATGGGATGGATATCATCAACGCCTTAGTACTCAACGAAATTAATCCTTTAAGTAAACACAGGATGGATTTGGTTATGGAACTCAAGGTATGTTGAATATACCTCTAATTTGTATGGTCTGCCGGCATATGTTGACTAAAGAATGTATATTGATATTACAATCAGAAAGATAAATGACAAATCAATCTTTACAAGATAACTGAAATTTCTATATAAAAGAGTAAAATGTTATACTATTTCTTGACATGGTTTTAAATAAGTTTTTAATTTTTAAATTTAACATTGTGCCGTTTCCATTGTCCAATTGGATATTTTTGGCCAATCAGGCATAAAACTATGAAATATACAGCGAAAATATATAAAAGTCAAAAAACATTGCATTAAGTTTGACTTGACAACATGACCAAACCAATAACTGAAGCGAACTTGTAATCTTTTTAGTCAACTCAGCATGTTTCTGCGATAACACCATTCGGTATGCATCTCTCGTATATCCGTAAGTGTAGTGTCACCAATGTGTATTACGTTTGTCATGCTTTAGGATAACGCATCGAAACTGCTTCTTGCTATTATGGAAAGTCGTCACGATGGTATAAATGCAGAAAAGATCTTGTATAATATGAGTCCCCATCAACTGGTAAGAATTAGGTTCTTAGCTTATGCATCATAAACAACTCCATTCTGAAATTTTAAATACTGTTGTCAGAGCGTTGAACTAGCTACTTCGGATTCCAGATGTTACACTTTGTGATACCGTAACACATATTCCTACTCCAATTTTTTCTTTTACCAACAGTTAGATGTCTGTAAACAAGCGTACCGTCAAGAAGACATTGATACAGCCGAAGATAGTGACATTTCACCAAGAGATGTCGGTCATAATGTGTACATACTAGCTTATCAGGTATATATTGATTTCTTTTATACACTTCACTGCAATGCAAGTCGAGAAGACAAAAAGTGTGTGTAGCATTCGCTTGTCATTATAATGCACTTGATGTGAGACATTTAGTGTGCAAGCCTATTCTAAGCTTCATTTATACTACCATTTGTATTACTGGCAAATGTTATATTTTTTTTATCTAAGCTGGCCAAGCATAATAAAGAGCTGGCAGAATTACTGTCAGTCGAAGAATCTGAGAATGGCATACCAATCGACCCTGCGTTAGAGTATTATTCCAAACATACAGCTCAAATTGAGGTATTGACATTATTGCCTAATCCAGATTTTTTTTACTCGGCTTTAAGAGGCAAAATAGGAGATATGAAACAGACCGACGAAAATGATGGCCAACAAAGTTCGGCGCAATAATTTACGTGATTTACTTACATTCGGGCAAAATGTTTATGTAAAAACACATAGGCAAAAATATTTTATGTAGTTTGGTAAGAAAAGTTTGGTAAAAATAAAAATTACTCATTAAGATTGTACACCTGTCATTTAATTTTAGGTAGTTAGAAAAGATAGAGGATTGGAACAGATTAATTTCCCTGTTCCCGCTGTTTGTGAATATTTAACCGAGAAGAAGAAGGAAGAGGTGTATCAGTCGTGTGAACGGGATGAACATAATAGTAAAGTAAGGAATATTTTATTGATAACTTCACCATTTACTTGACTGACCATTTTGAGAAGTGAAACGTGAAGAAAGTTTTTAGCAATTTGTTCATATTTTTTTTCAGTCATTGTGGTTGATTGCGTTTTTGCTATGTTTGTTGGAACTGTAAAACGCTTGCCTATCCTCCCTGTCCAATATATATTTATCAAACCCAATCTTTCATAATGTAGGTATCAGATTTCTTTGAAAGGACAGAAGATTTATACAAAGAAATGGTTTGGCAAAAAAAGCTGCGAGGTACTTGAAGTTTTCTCTAGAAGTACATTTCTGTTTCTTTTTTTACTTCGTTCATTTTTTTTTATTTCATTTTTTTTTTTAGATAATCCCACGTTTTTTTGGATCAGCAGGAATTGGCATCTTTGGGAAAATATTGCATTGAATCTAGCCATTGTCATTAATTTACTTGTGGCGTTTTTTTATCCGTTTTCTAACAAACCCGTTGGTACGTTTCCTGTTTACTCAAGTTGTGTTTAACTACCGTCATAAGTCTCCGATGTTTTTATTTAATATTTAGTATTGTATTTTAGAACTTGATCACAGATTATCCATACTAATATGGCTGGCAATACTGGTTTCTTTCGTCATCAGCATAACCATTCCAAGACTTTCTGGCATTCGTACACTAGTTGGTGCTGTTATTCTTCGTATGATATTCTCTGTTGGCATCACACCTACCTTATGGCTGCTTGGTTTTACTAATGTAGGATTGAGTTATTTTTGTTCAAAATATAAAAAATTGATTGTTGAAAGGTGATAAAATCGCTTTTTTATACGCGTTTGATACATAGGATTGTTAAGTTGTATAGTAATGAACAGATTGTGCAAAATCGCACGATACTTGTGCGTACGAAATGATAACGAAACAGAAGTTTTTCCCTACGAAAATGTTACTCTCGCGAAAAGAAATTTTTATTATTAACATGTCCTTATATTTTGTAGATGATTAATCGTGTGATACTAGCGTTGAGTTATGTTGGTAACAACGGCACGATGGCATCGGAAAGCTATCGCAAGATGTTTACGGACAAAATTTTCCTGCTTCATATCGCGTGTGTGATTATCAGTTTCAAAGGATTTTTCGCGCACGAGTTCTTCTACAGTGTACTGGTAAGATGTCTTTATTTTTAAACTATTAATAAAACACGGTTTTATAACAGCAATAATAAAAATGAGACAGTTGAAAATCTTGTGTTTTTGAAATACCTTGTTCTTATGTTTTTTGACTCGCTTAGTACCGTTGTTGCGATGCACCTTTCAGTATGTATGTCAAACATGTACCTTGTCAAAAATATTGAATATTTTTTAGATGATCGATGTTATATTCCGCGAAGAAACCTTACTCAATGTTGTGAAGAGTGTCACGCGTAATGGTCGGTCTATCGTTCTTACTGCCTTGCTGGCTCTAGTACTTGTCTATTTATTTTCTATTGTCGGCTTTATGTTCTTCCGTGAAGACTTTTATGTGGAAACTGAACCATCAAGGCTGGAAGAAGTCGCCTCTAAAGGTAATGACTGTTTTACGTCACCCCTTCAGTGTCGTTCAAATGTAATCTTCGTATTCTGGTCATTGTCGTTGGTCCAACAACGGGGAAATCTGGTACACTCTCAATTGTTTTTACTAAAAATTTAAAATAATACACTGTAGCGTTCTCCAAGAAGCGATAGAAGCAGTAAAGTCGTTTTGCCATTCTATAATAAATTCAGTAAAAATGAGACGCAATGCTGGCTTGGTTGGTCCTTTTTTAATTTCATGATTTCTCATAGCATCTCCTCAATACTGCTCTGCAGCAAACTGTACAGTTTCAACAACATCAATGCTATCACAAAAGGAAGAAGAGTCTTCAACAGTTCGTGAGCACGCTTGTGAAAACCTCATCATGTGCATTATCACAACGTTAAACAAAGGCTTAAGGAGTGGAGGAGGTATTGGAGATATACTGCGATCTCCTTCTAAAACGGTATTTTACTTTCTACTTTATTTTCTACTTTATCCGTGGTGTCCAGAGAATTGAGAAAAAATAAAAACTAAGGGAGGAAATTCTCCAGGGGCGGGAGGGGTCAATCTTCAGACGAATAATTTTCACTGAGGACAAAACTGAAGGGGTAATTCTCCAGGGGGAATTCACTTGGTACTACATTACATGAAGGACCAGCTCTGTTGCTGAGTAGATTAAAAAGGGATGCTATTTGGTTTGATTTTTCAGTCTATGATACCTTAAGGGGATTAATTTTTGGCTAAAATTCACGAAATTAAGCCCATGCGAAATATTTCGAAATGTGCAATTCGCAAAATTAAAGCCTTAATTAAGAATAAGTTTATTTAGATTTAATTTACTTAATTTAGAATTAAGCGAATATTTTAAAAAAAAACTTTAAGTAAATATTGAATTCATTTATTTTTCTATTTTGCATAAAAAGAACATGATATATATCTTTTAATCGATGATTTTTGTTCTTATAATGTCCCTGTGTTCCTACTCTCGCTGCAACATTTATGTATCAACTATATCAAATAAATGCATTCCGTAAAAACCCTTGCGCATAGCATCATGTTCAGCTGCGAAATACCATTGCATGTCTTTTTCCATATAAATGAGTGGATACTGTACCTAATTTTTGTCATGTTTATTTCAGGACCGTTACTTCGTGGCCCGTGTGTTTTATGATCTTTTGTTCTTCTTCGTGGTGATCATTATTGTTCTCAATTTAATTTTTGGTGTCATTATCGATACGTTTGCAGATTTAAGAAGCGAAAAACAAACAAAAGAAGAGATTTTAAAAAACAGTTGTTTCATATGTGGTAAGTGCGAATTGTATTTGCGTAACAAAATGAACCAAAAAATAAATCTTTCCCATTTTCACTGTGTCAAGAAATAATTCGGGAGAAAGTTGAAGCTAAATGATCAGGAGATTGTTGCTCAAATACCTTGTACTGGGAAAAAAAGACTATTTTTTAGACTAAACGTTTTGAACTATTACCTTATCGGTAAAAAAACAATTATTCTGCTAAAACGTCCTTGAGCATCCTATCGGCTGGCTATTGCTCCCCTCTGATACTTCTGACCCGCTAGTTTTTAGAAATTCTGTTTTGAGTTTTAAAAATATAAAGTATAAAAAAATGAAATTATTCCAAGTTCTTCTTTTTATATAACAATTTTTACTAAAAAACGTTAAACTGGAATCGCCAAAATCGATGAGTAACGAAGTGGTCAAAAAAATAAAAAAATCGGTAAAAAGGGTGGTCAGTAGAATAAGGTCGGTAAAAGATTTTGGGTAGAGAATGTTATTCACTACGTCAAATTTAGTTTTTTTACCGACTTATTGATAAGATATGTGCCTCTTCTATATTTGCTCCCTTTCCCGAGCAAAAGGACTGGTTATTTATTGTTAGTGCAGCGAGAGGGTGAGGACATTTAAAGGTATGAAGCTAACGTGATACTGTTTTCTCTTAAGGTTTCTGTTTGAACGTTAAAAGAAAAAATTTTCTTTTTTGTCAACAGGTTTAGAGCGTTCTTCATTCGATAATCGATCAGTAACGTTTGAAAATCACTCAAATAACGAGCATAATATGTGGGATTATTTATACTTTATCGTCTTGTTAAAAGTGAAGGATCCAACAGAATTCACTGGACCCGAGAGTTATGTCGCAGAAATGATCAAGGTAACGTTGGATCAAAGTTATTGTTTAAATTATTTTGGAGGTTTTTTTCAATTAACTTAATTTGTTGCAGGCGCGCAATCTGGAGTGGTTTCCACGTCTTCGTTGTATGTCGCTATCGATGCATGAAACAGAAAGTGAGCAAAACGAGATGAGGAATCTACATTTACAACTCGAATCCACGAATCATCTCGTTCATATTTTGTCAAAGCAATTAAGTGAGTTACGCGAGCAGGTGAGTTGTCAACAGAAATCTATTTTTATTTTTTAATTTTATCTACTTTTCCACTTATAAACTATGATAAAACCTAAATATTTCTTTCTTGTTTAGATGATGGAACAACGAAAACAAAAACAAAAACTCGGATTATTATCCAACCCTGCTAATCGAACTTACGGTCCTTATAACGGTTCCGTATATCCTTACCAACATCCCCGTCAACAAGCAAGCTAAAATTAATTTTAAAAACACAGGATGAACATACAGTTTTTGAGAGGTCTAGAACCCACGTTTACATTTGAGCTTAATTATTTACATGGTAAGATAGAAGTATGGGTTCTAGGTTTCGTTATTTATGCTCACCTTAAAGACACAATTATTGCGAACATAAATTATTGTGGCGTAAATAATCGCAATTTTTGCTCAAAATCGTAATAATTTATGTCGCAAAAAAATAGAAAAGCATTGAAACAGGAATGGTTATGTCGCGAAATCAATCATTTTGCGATAGTTTTAGGTATTATAATCTTTAAGCTATTCCTTCAAGGCTGGACTTTTTTTAAAATTATCCCCAGTGGAATTTATTGTGTAGCAGATAAATTAATTTTTGTTGTGTCTTGTTCTTTGTTTTATTTATTTATTTAAACTAAATCGTGACTTAGTGTCAGTGTCAGCTTAAGGTCATTCTCAGCTAGACAATTTTTGGTTTTGTTATTGTTAAATGCTTATTGTACTTTTAGCTTGAAGTTTTTTTCGTAAGCTGTCTAGTCGAGATTGAGGGAGGTGTAATTTTTTGTTTTAAATATGCAAATAGTTTATGTTTTTATATTGTATGAGAATATTCAAATTCCAAATCACATTGTTATAAATATTTGAATCGTAGAAGATTAGAGCGAGTCCTTTCCCAAACTTTTTTCGTGTTGTGTGTTGGTACAGCGTGTTGAGGTGGCTGTGATGCATGGGCGTTTAATGTTTTGTAATTGTATTGTGTATCTGCGTTGTATTTTGTATACAGTGATTTTTATAAGTATTAAACGGTTGAGTTTTTGTTTCAAAAAAATTAGTTCATTATCAACAGACTTATTCTCGCTTCTCATAATTCATTTTTATATTTTTCTGATTCTTACAACGGCAAAAAACCCGAAACCAATATTTCCTGTTCTGGAAAGAAGGATCCTATTAAAGATTAAAAGGGTTTTAGACCTATATATCGATCGTTATATCTTTCAGCTCTATCCAATGTGATAATAAATTTTTCTGGTAGCTCGTCTGTTCTGTAGTTGTTCAGTAAATACAGAGTATTATAGATTTTTTTACAAGCTTATCCGAGAATCGATTTTGTAAATTTAAAAAATAAATATTCAATTCTTTTTTCCCACTTTTTTTTCTGTGTTGTCAACATGGGTTTATTTATATAGCAATTCGATTTCGTATAGGGACACGTGTCTGTCATATGTTTTGCTTAAAATTGCATAGGGCATTTGGAAGCATCGCTGATATTATAAATGAAATTATAAACACTGAAAAATATTTATCAGTGTTTGCATAGGTTTGACAGCTTCCTGGGAAATCCTGGAATTTAAATCTCCATTAATTTATCATCTTGTCTGGAAATATTTGAACCCTCTAATGTAGAAAATCCCGGATTTTAGCGTAATTTTCTGGAAAGTTTCGGAGTTCATTGTATAACTACAGGCCTAACTAAAGTCCTCAAATTTCAGTTTACATTATGGCAACCCAGCACGGAATTCTGACTAAGAGGACAAACCATTTCATGCGAGATAAAAAATAATATTCGCCAAAAAAAATAAACCTTCGATTTATATGTTTTGCTGAGGAATATATAGGTTTCTTTAATAATGGTTCAAGATCTAAAAGAATTGTGCAATACTCAGGGTGGACACAAATAAAATCAAAATAACCCAAATATTTTGACCAAAATTTTGGTTCTTCCTAGAAACTCCTGAAATTGTCTATGGTGACATTTTTATGTGAAAAAATTTAAGCATATGTTTATCTGGCAACATCCTCTTGAATTGTTACTGCAATTTGAAATAAACAGCCCCTCTGACTTTCAAGGAAAGAACGGCTCGATTATCAGTAAGTTTTTATTTCCTCCTGAAATGTTGCCAAATCTACAACATTCCCCAAATTTCACCCTGAAACCTTAAAATGGTAAAGTTTCAAATCTGTATTTTTTTTGGCGTATCCGAAAGAAAGTGGGCAAGTTCTGAAGAAGAAGAAAGACGATTTGAATATAAATAAACTGTATTTTGTATGTATAAAACTTTGTTTATAAATATATAGGTTAACATTAAGAATTACTAGTTAATACAACTAAAATTTAAATAAATACGGCAACGCTCATAAGGTATGATACATGTCAAATTCACAATATGATAAATATTTTAAATGTTCCTAAAGGTAGTATAATCTTTCCTCCAACATATATGGTATATATAAAAATATTATTTACTATATATACAGTTTGTTTTTTCTTAACTTTGCGAGCGCAAATTTTTGTGATTTGTCGCGCAAAAAACAGGATTAAAAGTAATTTTTTTTACGCTAGCAGGTTACAATGGATATTAAAAAAGCTGCCTCGTTCTTTAATAAATCGGAATACGTGGCGAATTTTTACCCGTAACATAAACATTTTATTTTTCAGGGCAAATATTTGGTAAAAAATTATTACCGCAAAACTTACTAACCCCATATCTTCGCTTTATAGCGTTTGCGTTAACTTTCTGTTGGTCGTGTGAAAAATATGCACACATCAAAAGTAAATTCCATACTATTAAAATTCATTCTCCTTGTGGTCTTCGCTTTTTTATTTCTTCAGAAACTCTTCGCAGCAACGCACCTTTAACTTGATCTCCCAAATGATATTTTTCAGTTACATTTTCAACAACACTTTGCGCCGAATCATTCTAAAATAAATGTTTTTCTACATCTTAATAAAAACACAGTAACAAATCAAGGAGCAAAATCCTAAAAGAGCACCATATACTTATTTCAAACACAATGAAGGAAGAAAGCTTACGTACCTGATTTACCTTTACTTGCACAATATTTCCATGTTTTGTAAGGAATTCCAAATTAAATAATGGTTCATCTAAAAAAATATATTATTGTTAAAACATGTTTAGGTACTACCTGTTATCATTCAAAACTAATGATTTACCCAGGTTAACCTCTTCAGTTTACATTGGTGAGCTGCTTCCCAACAGAATGTCTGAAAGGCATGAACTAATGCATTTAAAACTCTTTTGTAAGTATGGCACTTTATCCAAGAAGACAACATAACCTAAGAATTATAGTGCCTTGTTCACATGCAGAATTTTATAAGCAGATGACTGATATATAGTAACCTAAGAACTCGAAAAGGAAATAGGTTGATTTACTAACCATAAGTTTTAAGTGAGGTTTTGCCAAGTTGAAAGTAAAAACAGGACAGTAAGCTTGGGTCAAGATAATTTTTTTGCATGCAACAGCAAACTGTAAAAGCACAAATTTTCATTTGCACAGAATGTTTCGTGAATTTTGGGTCTTTTTGTGAAAGTTTAGGATCTGGAAACTCAGAAGTACCCTTATTTTATCCAACTCAAGTTATCTGTACAACTAGTTGCACTGTACTAATCATCTTAAAACCAATTTAAAAGACATAACTACACTATTAAAACTGAAAACGACCTTTCCTTTTTACCAAAAATACCCACTGCTGTTAGCTGGCAAATGTGTTTGTTGTTGTTTTTCTGTTGGTTCAGGGCAGTAGCCTCCTCTAAGATTTTTCTTATAGCTGAGCTGCATTGTCTTTTGAAACCACTACTTTGTGTATTAGTACATATCATAATAACTGTGAAACATGTATATATATTGCATTATCTTTGAAACAAGCAAACAAATCATTTATTCATATATTGTATATCATGCATTTTTAAAAAAAAGTTGAAAAATCAGCTTTGAGCCAGATAAGAATGCATTTTTGGTTTTATTGATATGTGGGAAAAAACTGCTTACAAAAGAAAAGGGCCTCAAGTATTTACAAAAAAAGTTTGTAAAAAGAAGCAAATGTATGAATTTCCCTGACTACTAAATGCGAAATCATTTAATTTAGACATTCAGATATTACACGGAAAATACAAGCTCTACACCCTAAAATGAAAAATATTCAGCCAACTGAATATTAGCAACGATTTCAGGTTTAACAGGGTGGCCACTCAAAAATTTAATTCCACAACCCTTTGGAAGTATATTTTTACAGTTTTCAATAATGTATATATATATACTGCAAACTGCTTGTAACAACAAGCATATTCCAATATATCAGCAGAAACTGACTTAAGCTTTTGCAGAAAAAAGCATACATATAATGTCAGTTTACCTAAAGGGATACGAGACCTTAATTTTTTGGGGGAAACTGGTCTGATTTTTAGGTGCAGAAAGTTATAATGAAGTTTAACTGTTTACATTATGACTACTTTAAAAACCTTGGTGAGAAGCCTAATTAAGGGCAGTCACTTTTAAGAACAGTTTTTAACAATTAATTTTGTATCAATAATAAATATAATGGCTGTCAAAATTACTTATAAAACTCCACACCATTCTTTTTGTTTAAAAATGCAGCACTTGATATTTACAAATAAATACAGTATAAAACTGTATTGCATATTATGGAAGTTGTATAATTCGAATTTAAAAGGGAGAAATAGAAGTTCCAATTGAAATTTTTAACAATATTACTGGATAAAAGTGTACCAATTACTGTCCTTTGTATAATGTTAAAGGGGCACTTTTACTATACCACCAGTAAAAATTATTCAACATATCATTTCCTACAATTGCTACAATGTCACAATTGTTAGGATGCTACATTGCTACTACTGTCAGGCGTTAAAAGAATGAAGACATGTATTGTTTTCAAGTCTTTTCAACAAATCTTTATTTACTGGTTATGTACCTAAATGTTGGAAGACTAAAAGGGTCTCGCCTATTTTTAAAAGTGGCAATAAAACAGATCCTACTAATTATCGGCCTATCTCCATTTTGCCAATTCCTATGAAAATTTTTGAAAAGTTAGTGCATGAGCAAATGTCTCATTTTATTTCTGAGCACAACTTCCTGAATGACAGACAGTCTGGATTTCGAAAACTCTTTTCCACAGAAACTGCAGTAGTCGATGTCTCTGATTTTATTCTTACTGAGCTCGACCAACATAACTTTGTTTGTGCTGTGCTCATTGACCTTAAAAAAGCTTTTGACACTGTTGATCATAAAATTTTGTTAAAAAAACTATGGTGTTTTGGCATCAGAGATGCTGCCTTTGACTGGTTCGAGTCCTACTTAACGGACCGAATGCAGCTGACTCTTGTAAACGACACAGGATCAGATCTGCTTCATGAAGACGCTTTTGGGGTGCCGCAGGGATCTGTGTTGGGGCCCCTGCTCTTTCTTTTGTATATTGATGACTTAAAATCTGTCATCAATTCAAACTACCACCATCTATATGCGGATGATACAATAATTATTTCGTCTCATAAAAACTTGGATACCCTTGTCTCCCAGGTCGAGTTAGAACTTTCGCAAGTCGACCTCTGGCTGAATAATAACAAAATGACTATTAATACGGACAAAACTGAAACAATCTTTTTCGGCAACCACAGCCAGTTAAAAAAAGTTGAGAACAAAACTATCAACTATATGGGTATTCCTTTGAAGAGGAGCGAAAAAGTTAAATATCTTGGGGTAACATTTGATCAAAAAATGCAATGGGAAAAGCACATTAATGACATAAATAGAAAAATACTAATTAAATATTCTAAAATTAGAACCATTGCATCCTGTTTAACACCTCACACAAAAAACCTTTTAATTAATGCACTTGTCATGCCATATTTCAACTACTGCTCCTCGGCATGGGCTTGTGCCACCCAAGGTAGATTGGGAAAACTAGAAAAACGATTAAAATGTGTCCGTACCTTTCTTGGGAAAGAGAGGGAATATTCAATGAATAATTTACTCATCAAAAACGATGCTATATTAGTTTTCAAATCCATGAATCACATTGCTCCTGATTACATGCGCTCAAAATTCCTTTTGACAAAAACTGTCATAATCATCAAACAAGAGGAGCTTCAAAAAACAGGTTCACACTTCCCTTGGTCAACACGGAATTTGGCAAAAAAGCCTTCCAATTTAGAGCTGCAAAAGTGTGGAATAATCTTCCAGACCAAGTGACCTGTGATGGAAGTCTGCTTTCGTTTAAGACTTCCATCTCTAATGTATTTGGCAAATTCTAATGGAGATCACTTTTTAATTTTTTAATTTTTGTTTTTTATTCTTTTTCTTTTCAATTTTCACAGATTATAAATGTTGCTATGTTTGATTGAGCTGAGGCAGTCTAAGGTTTATCATTTTTTGTTTCTTTTTTGTTCTAGTGGCCCCCAGTGGAAACAATCCACTAACTATAGGTTTTTGTGATTTTCTGGGCTAGCCACTTTAAATATTTATTATTATTATTATTATTATTATTATTATTATTGTTTGTCAAAGCATTGCAGCTAGCAATCAAAGCAAATGTTACGATGAATGTGTTGCAAATGCTACGATGAATATGTTTTTAGCAGGTGGTAAATGGTAAAGTTTAGTTGGAAAAAAATAGCAATGTCAGATTTCTTATTCCAGTGTTTGTGATATGCTTCAAGGGTCTTTCTACTTTAGCTTTAATGAAATTTTTGTACATATAGTACAGGCAGAATGGCGCAGAGGTATCTAGCTAGCTAACTACATCAGACAATTCATACATAGCTACCAGCAACATGTTAAATTAATCAATTAATAGGTTGTTCTTTAGGTTTAGCCGTACCTTTAGTACTGTTCATCCCACCAGCTAGAAACCTAATGAAATCTGTAATTAACATGAGCTAATTATCTTTAGCCAGCTGTCATACCTTTGACATCTGTTGACGACATTTGTGAAAACTTTTTTAGAACTTCGACAGTTAGTTCTTCTTTGGTGGCAAGTGAATCTTCCTTATGTTCAGTACATTTCAACTGCTCCTTTTGTCTTTGTTCCTTGTCAAAAATATCTCTATCAATCTGATTTTTTATTATAAACTTCATAAATCCATGGTTTTTGTCCAAAGAAACAGAGCGGCTTCCTTTCTCCATTTTTTTATGTTTATGAATTCATCAGTTATTCAAATATTTTAAAGGCAGTCAGCCCCATCAAATCAAATAATAATCGAGACAATTCATGATGACCACTTGGCAGAGATCACTTTTAGGAAGGGCGGAAAACTGTCCCTCTGCTTGAACCTGAAGGGACTAATCTCGTCCAAAGGTCTGTTTATCTCTTCACCACCGGTGCACGGTTTAGGCTGTTTTGCTATATATTTTTTTACATCTCAAACAACAAACAAATATTCTGTATATTTGTTTGAGATATAGAAAGAAATAGAAGTTAGTCCGTGGAAAATTTCACGGCAAATCGCCAGTCGTACTTTTCCACCAAGGTCGTACATATTTCTCGAATTTCGTGCATCCTGGCCGCTTGTGTGTTTATATATAGTAACGAAATTTACTTAGACAGGGGGTCATTTTCTATTATTGTAGGTTCCATTTATAACGGCGTTTTTTATTCCAAAACCCCCGGTTTTTACATTGGCTCAGACAGACAGCGAGTATTATAATAGAGATATGGGGAATACAGTGGAATCCCCCTAAAGCGGACACCCTATAAAGCGGACAGCCCTCTAAAGCGGACAAAAATTTTTGCACCAGCAGAATTTAGGTCAAACTCTCATAAAAAAATCTCTATAAAGCGGACGATTATAAAGCGGACACTCTATAAAGCGGACAAAAATCTTTGCACCAAATGACAGTTTCCCTTATAAACACTCCCTATAAAGCGGACAATGGAAAAATAACGAGATGAAATGTCACTTTTTCTTAAAATTTAAACCATTTTACTTAGTACATCTTTGAGTTTTGTTATTTACCGAGTCCAACACTTTCCTTATATTTTTCTCGGCCCACTCAACTGCCTTTTCAACACCAATTAATTGGTACTGGGCAGGAATTTCTAGTCCGTAGCCAGCACCACGGTTCACTCGTTAAGCGATCTACTATTTTTGATGATACATGCCAAGAAATGTTGTCAACCATTACGAAAAAGATTGAGGAACTTCAGCTTCAAAATAGAAAACAATCCTCAATCAAAGATTATTTCAAATAGGGAGAAAAACGTGTATTGAAAGACCTATAAGATAAATGAAATATATCTTCGTAATATAACTTGGTTTCTTAGTTTATAACCTTAGCAACACTTAAAGGTTGGTTGCAACACCGACAAATTTGAGCTGCTAAACTTACTTTACACAGCCAACTTGGGTTCTTTGCTCGATAAGCTAAATCTATTGATGTTGCCGTCTACCCTAGTGTTGCAAGTCACCCCATGATACCCGCCAGTACTACAAAAAAAGCTTTTTTGGTCAAAATTAGGTCTAAAACTAATTTTTTGGTCAACTTCCTATAAAGCGGACATCCCTCTAAAGCGGACACTTTTTTTTGCACCAATGGTGTCCGCTTTAGAGGGATTCCACTGTAGTAAAAACAAACATATTTTTAGTCAAGATTTTAGAGAGAAAAAAAACGGTAAATCATTTCAGAGGTAAAAAAGCACAAAGTGGAATATTGTATAAGCATAGTTGACAACCAACTTGAAGAATTTTCTCAATGACTGCAACATAACCAAAAACAGTACTCATATTTTGTTAGTAGATAGCGCCACCGGTTATCGTATTTCATTAGAGCAATACCTAATACTGATATGTAAAGTCGGCACTCGTTGTTATCTCGACTACCCGTTGTCTCGACCTTTTTTACCAGTCCCGTGGAAGGTCGAGATAACGAGCGACTGTATTATTTACAACCTTTTAAAAAAATTATCATACATCACCACATTCCGATCATCACTGCTGGTGATCATCTGAACAAGGACAATGAAATAACGCTGCTGTCTTGGGTGGCCTTGGAATTAGAATACGAAATTCGAAGTACTTGACACACTAACTAATGCATGAAAAAGGTGACGTTGGAAGTGTAAAAACAATTGAAAAGACGAAGACGTCAACAGTAGAAAAAAAGCCCGACCAAATGTGTGCAGGTAGATTTCGAAGTAAGAAATGTAGTTTCCTGCAAGAATAGTGGATTCTTCACTCTGCGATGTAATGAGAATCGCGTTATTGCTTCAATTGTATTAGCATAAGTAGAGCTTTTCTTTTTTATTTTACCTCAAAATTAGTGTGCTAAGTACTTCAAATTTCAAGTGCTACAAAGATGATGGAGTGAAACTTGAACCGACCCACGACATCTCCCTTGTTAGGCGAATGCTCTACCGACTGCTCTATCGATACGATGTAGACGAGGCGAGGATACTACCTCCTTGCCACACCTTAAAGTCCAGGCTTACTTATACTAATATGTCTCACATTCGCACCGTTGTTCCTATTATACTTTAATTCTACTTAGCAAGTATGTCAGCGGAAGATGTAAGGTAACAGGTGAAAGGCGCAACATCGCAGTGCAAACATCAGTCACAACCACTCTTCAACGAGCATTCTTTCATGTACAAGGTTTTAAGCTAAACGTTCGAAGAGAAAAAATCACTCAATGCTTCAAAAGAAATGAGGATAAAAAGAAAAGAAAACAACATATGGCGAGGAGTAAGAAATGTGGAAGAAAGATCATTCATGCCAATAGTATTCGTGACAATGGCATTGGTAGTGGAAATTCAAGTAGAAATTCAACTTCAGAAATAATAGCTGAAAAGAGGGACAACAGTTTTATAAGAATGAAGGTTTTTGTTTTCATTATTTAGATCGTCTACGGGGTTCTCGAACATTGAACATAGAGTATTCTTTGAATTAGCAAATACTATTACGGATGTGTATATCTTAATGTAGGATACGATGGACATGTCAACTTTTAATGTTTTTGTATCCTTCCACACGGATGTCTCTGTCCTTTGTGTAATGGTTTATAAAATTAGTTAGTGTTTGCCGGTAAATCTCCATTATATATACATATAAATATAAACAAAACATTCTTATAAAAACTCGAGATAAATAAAACACGCAGTTTTTACAAAAACCATGTAGCATTGTGAGGTGTGACAAACGTATCTGTATAACTAACTTTTTCTAACCTCTTTCCAAGGCTGCTCCCTATTAATGATGGTAGCGCGTTCTGAATTTTTATTGATTATGAAAAAAATTGTGTGCCTGCAAGCGCTTGGATGTTGATCCGCCCATAATATTATTAGATAGTCTGAAGGGGCCAATGACAGAAAAACTTTTCCAACTAAGAATATCCAGGTACAATAATAATCACATTCCTTTTCGGTGTCCACGATTCTATGGGTAAATGTTACTGCATCACCAATTCTAATATCTCCTTCAACCGACACCGCTACATCCTACTATAAATTATCGTACCAGGAAACATTACTGATAAACGACAAGTAAGAGAGCTAGAAAGAGGCTGGTAACCATTTATATATTGCTGTTGTAAAAACATAATAAGGAAAACGCTATTAAGGAGTTTTGCAAGTGTACACTTTGTCTCATTCTTTTAGGGAGGATGTAATAAATCACTTAAACGTATTAATTAGGCGGTAAGTTACAAGTAGTGATTAGAAAAAATTACTGTACAGATTGAAACTAAAAAATGGCCTGAGTATGAGTTTATTCAAGCCGTGATATAATTACCATGCTTTCAGGAACCGACCATAGGGTTCGTCTCATAAAACCATAGACAAAATGCTCCACAAACGGGTCGAGTTTTCTTCAGCCCATATTTTTTTACATATAAAAAAACCTCTTTAGCCGTAGTTTAATGAGAATGAAACCATAAATGGGTGAAAAAGTTGTTGTTTTTAAAGAAAAAAAATATTAAAAAAGCATATATTTTAGAACAAAAATATATCATCATTACAAAAATGTTACAAAAAATTTTGCGTAAAAAATATGTGATATAAAATTCATATCGAATTTTTGCAAGAGATTACAGCACCACTGAATATAAACCTGCAAAGTTATTTCAATAATACACGAATCCACATATTGAGATGACGTCACTAAGGTAAATATCCACTCTGTTAAATATATATACTGTTGCCATGGTAACTCACTCCAAGATCTTATTAGAAGCATTTTCTTTATATGGGTCCAACGGGATTGTCTTTGTCCCTTTTTTAAGACTTTTTGTGTTCACATCTAAAAAAAAGTTTATTAATGTAATCTATGGTTTTTATATTCACTTATGTTAGTCTCCAATCCTCTTTACGTTTCTTACGGTTTTCTTGTGGCACTCATTCTTTCTGTGTAAGAGACAGAAAACACTGCGTAAATATGTAAGACTGTACATGACTTATGACAGGCGCACGGATTAACGCCCTTTAAAAAACACGCCTTCAAAGAACCATAATCATAAGAGAAGCTTTCTTTGTTTTGTTTTTTAATAAGATACATACCACAATCAATCTCTTCAGTTGAACGTGTTCCATCGATCTCAGCTCCATTTCTATCGACACACCAACAATCGCCTCGTTTTTTGTTGCACTGTTTCGGCATAAAAAACCCATCTTCGTCGCATTTCGGCGTAAACAGACCAGGCATTGGTTTAGGTTCTCCTCTCAACAAAATTGTTGGTACTGCTTGCATGATTTTCGTACATGGTGGAGCTAGAAAAATAGTTATAGTAATCGTTATGAATTGGGAATTTTTTCAGCTAAAAAGTAAGTTTTCCATTCTGAAATATCCTATCAAGGCTTGCCGCATTTCCGTATTCTGTCTCTACACGATTATCGCCGTGCTACTGACACACGAAAAGCGTCATATGAAGAACGGGCGAATCCGTGGATTTATCTGGTTTGATCAAAATCGCAATGTTTAGACACAATTTTTTTATTTATAAACACACTCCTACGCAGAGAACATTACCAATTGAATCTAGTAGGGGGTAGAAATGAAATCCCAAAAAGGACAGCGACAGCGAAAAAACAAAAAAGCGAACGTACTCAAGCATAAACATTGACAGAATTCTTTCAACACCACCTTTCCATCTTGATTTGTGTCGCAATCACGAAGGAAGGGTTTGATGCAATGCTCGTTGTTAATTTGCTCAATCTCGTACAACTCAACAGCACTCAGCGCATCATCCTTGTTCGTGTCCAAATGATGAAACATCCACTTAACAGGTGTCAAACAAACTTGTTTTTCCAAATCTTTATCATCTTGCGCCTTGCAAGCCAACACAGAATCTAAACAATAGAACGTTTCCTCATTAGTTACTATAACCATTTTGTATGATGTTTAGACCTTTTCGTCACAATTCCATCCAATTTTACGCACAAAAAATGAGTTACACACACATCAAAAAAACTCTATCCACACAATTGTTTTTATGTTTTAAATCAGAAAGAAAATTTAACAAAAAATGCTTCGATTGTACACAGGTTTCTTCGTCATTTTTGTAGAAATCGGAATGGGTATCTTAATAGGTATTGGAATCCTATAATCTTCATGATATACTCAATATTTTTTCTCTCACAGAGTTTCCTAAACATAACGTGCTGCTGTCAAGAACGCCTTAATGAACAGCCTTCTCTTAAAAAAATATTTTGGGGAGTGTGATGGAATGTAACTAAAAATAAAATCTTCAACATTTTACCAAGGTTGTTGACATTATACGACTTACACATTGATTTCAATTTTGCATCGAGAAATGACATCTCCTTTAAAACGGGTTCTTTCTCAATACCCTCCAACTTCATCTCTTCTTCTTTTTCAGTCGTTTTAAGCACATGAAACCAATCGATGAGACGTGACGGAAGTTCAGACATTTCTTCAGTGGGACAGTTACCTAAAAGAGATGTATTGATAGTTGTAATCACGCGGTGTTTACTTAACGTCTACAACTTTATGCTTGACCAAAAAAAATATCCAAGGTATTTTTACCTGACCCTCTCTTGTAATATGTATCAGAATTTAAATGGATTTCTTGTTTTCTGAACATCTTCTCTTCAATTTCATCGAGAATGTCTTTATCTGTAACATCTTTATCCTCCAAAACATCTAATTTGATCTAAAAAATAGTCAAAGTTTTCAATGTTATTTAAAATAGATTAGTTAGCCCATGGCGAAATCTACAAGTTCGCTTGTCGTGCATATTTCGGTCATCAAAATGTTTCTTGTTTGATATTTTTTAGAAACGTTTAATTTTGAGCAAATAAATTTTTAGTTATCTTTTAGATCATCCCAAAATTAATTTTTAATTATATACACTTAATTACATTAAACTTTTAATGAATAGGTTCGCTATAAGGTGAAAGTTTTTCGTTTATTTTTTAGTGTGAATAAACCTGCTGAAATCAACCTTTATTAAACTCCATACATATTTTTTGGAAAGCAAAGGAAACGCCCACGTGATTCCATTACAAAGATATGCTTACGTATTCTTCATTATTTGTATCGTGCTTCTTATGCTCTTCAAGTTGATGGTTTCTTCTCAAGTTGTTGAGCTCGATAACAGTTTTTCTGTCTATATTGTAAATTTCAGCAGAATCTATAAAAAGATTCAGCAGGTAAAATAAGAAATTTTATATACCTTGTCGGAAATAACTTTTGCTAGGTTATTGCGAAACTTTCGCGCTTTTTTTGTCCATATTGCGAAAAATAATTCTCACGAAATATTTCGGGACACCTTAATTCGAGATAATACCTACGCATTTTTTTTGTTAGACACAATTCGTGAAAATGCAGAATGATGAGGCTGAAATCTGCAGAAATTCTATAATATTCAAAAAAAAAAAGATTTTTTTCGGCTTTGTTTTTAGCGAGCCGAAAAGGTATATTTTGTATAGTATATTTGGTGTTAATTTTAGCGGATGCCATGAAAATGTTATCAAATATTTTTGTAAGCAAAGCTAAATCGTTTACACATAAAACATCCACACAAGTACACTTTTAATGAATCTTTGTTATTTTGACGCCAGCGCTTCCTTTCTTCCTCTAAAAGAAATTTCGCTCTTTTTCTTTCTGAGATAAAATTTCCCGAATTATTGGTATTTTTTTTTATATTTTATGCGGGTACGGGTAATAAATTTGCGAATTTGGTCAAAAGAAAGGTGTTTAAGAAAGGAGAGGTAATTTCGTTTGTATGTTTTTTTTTATATACTTATTTCCAATAAATTTAAACAATTTAGCCACACTTGTCATTAATATTAGTCAAAATAATTTAAACATTCTGGAAACATGTATTGAAAAACATTTGTGCTAATGTAATCAACTGGCATTAATTTCAGAGTATAATTGCATAAAATAAAATAAATGACATGAGCAGATGTTGTCATCAAATACTCTTTTAAATACTTTGTATTCTTTTTATGTTGCTTTTCCGTGATGATTTATTGCCATCCCATGAAAAGAAACACATGGCTTAAACTACAAGCAGATTTATTTGTAACACAGGATAATGCAACTTCGTGTGTATTTTTCACAACTTAAAAAGATTTAGAGCTAATTCTGATATATTATATTTAACCTCTTTATTATTTGTATCAAATATTTGATAACTTTAAAACCATGATGGTGAGAAAAATTCAGCTAGCAAAGTTCTTTAGAATTCCTGCATGATATCATTCACAAAAATAGCATCAGCAAAATAAACATTATTTTTTGAAAAACAAATAACATTTCAGGATACTATATAATGACCATAATGTTTTATAAACATGGTGACTTAGATATATATTATGAAAGACATCATAAGGCACCAATAACAACAGCAACAATGTTATGTTTGTCATCATAGGAAGCAGAAAGTTTTTAAAACCATAAAGATGTTTTAGAGATGACTTTATAGATCATTATTTAAATTTATTACTTCTGAATTTTTTATCCTGAATAAAAAAATGTCATAACTTGTCATTTTCATAGTTCTACCAAAAAGTTGATCAATTATACTGACCGACCCACTTGCTTGAAACTCATTTTCATTTTTACTTTAAAATAAAGAAAGTGTCTTATAAACAAAAGGGTTTGAATATGTTACAGATACATTTGGCCAAGCTGTATGCAAGTTTCAAATGTCTATAATGAATAATGTTAGTATTCTGTGGTTTTCTTTAATATATTGCATTGAGGACAGTATTATCTTAAATCTATACATAAATACATACCACATGGACATTTTCCATCACATGCAAAACCAATTATCTTGTCCTCTATGCACTCCTTTTGCCTCAACCTACAATATGATGTGTATGTGTTTCCATCCTTACCACATACAGGCTTTAAATCTGTCTCACATTGCTTGCAGATTTTCTACATTATATAAATTAGACACAATCAAAATTAGAAAATATAAATATACACAAATATAAAGTGTATATAATAAGATAATGATAAAAAACAATTTTAATAAAATTTTGGAGGGTAAAATATCACTCAATATGAAGCTGGCAAACAAAATTTGGATTAAAACATCTGCATATAAGATTTCAAATCAGATATAATATATTCTGTCAAGCATATGTATTTTCGAACTGTTAGGATTTCCTTACAGAAAAAAAATTGTAAGCAAGTGAAACTTTTGTTATTTCTCATATTTTCATTTGTTGTTTTTACCACTGTTTCCTACTTTAATGGAAGTGCATGCAACATAGAGGAAATAGAAAGAATACAAAAAATGTTACAAAGGAAATACATAAGAGAATGTTTGTTTTCAAAAGGTGTTTAATGTTGTTGTCTTTTTAAGTATATATATAATGATGACTGTATAAAAATATTCAAGAGCCATTAGCCATATTAAAGTATAAAACTTTTCCACAATGAAAAATTAATATTATATATATAAATATATTATCATAAGTTTAATGATAACACTTTTTAGAATAAAACAATATATTTAGGCTCAATCGTTCATCAGTTGTATAATAATACCTATATGTTTCAATACTTTTGTCTATCTGTGAGTCAATTGGAAATCCAGGGGTTTTGTAATAAAGAATGCAATTACAATTAAACCTATAACCCTTAATTAAGTAAATTTTATTACTTTATATAAACAGGCGGCACATATAATTGATTGGTGATTATACCATAGTTTCTGAAACTGAATCACCCTATTCAATTTCTCAAACCGAAGGCCAAAAAACTCCTGACTGGGGATTGCTTTCCATAAGGGTAAAAGTTGCAGGAAACCATCTCGAGCAGACAAAAAATGAATATATCAGAAACTGTTACCTAAGTTTAAAATAAAGCGGTAGCAAGAAAAGTTTGTATTGTATCTTCAGTTGTTTTTATATATCTGTGTTATAATACCAGAGTTTTTATCTGGAGGCCAATAATGGTAGCTGCCAGTAGCAGCAAGCGAATTCCAATCAATTTTCCCAATGGGTAAATTGCTGTGGGCTTTTACAAGCTTACAACTTGTATGAAATTAATGCCAGATTTTCAAGAAGAAATACAAGATATTGCAATGTAATATAATATTTTGGTTTAAATTTTTGGTTCAAAGATAATCTTAATATTATTACTTTGTTTGCGTAATTTTTGATACAATCATTTTTTTTATAAGAAACTCGCCTTGTACAGAAAAACAAAACATTTTTTGAGAACACGATTTTACACTGTAGCTACTCCGCTACTGTGGCCAAACATGAGTGGAGGTAAACTTAAAAATTAAAAATATGCAAAATATATCAGTTTCAAAGTTATAAAAGTAACACTTAAATTAAAATATTAAAAGGATGACTTACCAACTTTTGAGCAGTAGTTATTGAGAACACCAACACTAAAACAGTCACCACACGAAGCATGTTTTCTGTTGGTTTGTTTGCGCTATTTTTAACGTGGTGCTAAGCTTAGTTAGTATTTTCTAACTATCTAGTAATGTAAAAAATAACACACAATTAGCTAGCTGGATAACTGATTAGAATTATATATTATATTTCCTACGATTTTAACATCACCTAAACTTGGTATCTATATATTCGTTTGATATAAATAAATATGACACTGACAAATGGAGTACTTCAACTCAAAAACAGTTGACATTTGTTTACATAATGATGTATCCAGCGAATGTATGAATAATTTTAACGCGCTAAAGTTGCAAAAAATTAGAAATTTAGGGGGTAGAGTTAAAAAAAAATCAATTTAATCTAAGTTTTTTGTTATTTAAAATTTTTCTCTCGAAAGCTGTAGGTAAAAAGTAGTATTTTACTTATTTTAGAGGCTTTTAGTTTTCCTTAGAAGTAATACAAATTGCATTTTCTTTAATAATATGCTCCCTGACGGAGAGTATGTTGACATCTGATTGGTTAAAATTAAAGTGATTATTCCCGGAAATCCTAAATAGGGCGCTATAGTGATATAAACTACATTGTAAATTCGTGTAAGCGTTTACATAACTTCATAATGAAACGTTTCTCTGCTGAAACCCAGATTTGTTATCGTTTTTTTAAAGCAGCTGTATTTACTTACATTTTAAGGTATAGGAAATAAGCTTAACATTATTTTACACGTGTGCTGCTGTATGAAACTCAGGTCTCCGTCATCCAAACACAAAATGGCATGTGTTAGCTACGTTTATATCTCAAACTGTAGATTGAAAGTGAAACATCTTTATATGCTTTTTCTCCTTATAGTATTGTTTTCTGTTGCATTATTGTCAATAATAGCACATTATAATTCATTGAAATATGTTTGGGAAGAAATAGATTTGCTGCATAAATTAGATCCAGATGAAGGTGTTATACAAGAACGCTTTCAGGAAAGATGGGGATATTTTATGTCAGAAGAAGAAAGAGAACAATGGAAAATTAATGATCAAAGTGAATTGCGTATGAAGGAATTAGATGGTATACCTATATGTAACTAGCATGCAATGATACTATTTTCCTATTGCTAGGTACAAACAAAGGTGCCGATAAGCCGCAAACGCCTGCATTTATAGATAAACTCCTTTATCTGAATATTCAACGGTAAACTCTTTTGTCTCTGCCATCTGCATGGCAGGAAAAAGATACAGAAGCTAGGTAAAGCAAGGTCATTTCCATTCAGCTTCTTTAAACAAAAGTAATTTTTTGATGAAAATGTATTCAAATGAATCAAAAAACATCAATCTGTATCCTAAATAGTTGAAAACCTCAACAATGTTTCTATGAGAAGAATTCCACAGGGAATTCTCTTGGGCAAGCTCTAGCATCTTTTTACCTCCAACGCAAATTGCAGAGTCAAAAGAGCTTACCGCCTAAAAGTAAAAAAGGGGTTTGAATTTGTTCCGAAAACTCTGGCATACTGTACTCCCAAATCCGCTGAATTATTCCTAAAATGCCAAAAACACTTTCAAGTCCATTGATGCGGCCACAAAAGGACAACCCCAAATTTTGTTTAAAAAGTCCCTGCTTAACATTTTCAAACAAAAAAAAATGTGGTTTATCAGCACGCTTGTTTCTATTTTGATATTTAAAAATCTAATTTGGAAAAATTGTATCTTTGCAGGCGAAACTATACCACCCATAATCTTATCTCTAAGATCACTAGTACAACCTTGCCTTTAGATAAAATATGTCAAAACAATAGCAACCTACGCTTGTGGACCTGCGTTATTTCTGCCAATACAAACTAGCCACTACCGTTGAGAACTCACCCCTATGTAGTCATCTCAAACATACATTTTTGAGTGATTGAAAATGATCTACCTCAGCCAAAAAGATTGTTTTGCCTTGACAAAACAATAGATATAATGACACCGATGCTGCTTATTAAAATTCAAATCCGTACAAAACCCTTTATTATTAGGGAAGATATTGCGGCTCAATCAACTAATGAGGTTGATTGTAAAATTTGCCCTTATTGAGGTGAAGGATTTTAGAAATCAATGTGGGTACTCTTTATTAAAAAGGGCAATGAAATAATGGAGGGAATGTAAGACAATTTGTAAATACTGGTAAGGCTCTATTCCATTTCAAAATAATTTTTTAATAGAACAAAAAACAACAAAACAGAAAAACTTCTGTTGGTTCCACACATTTTAATACAAAAATTAAATTCATTTTGCACAATTCTCACAAAATAAAATAATCTGATTGGCTCTCTAGTTTTTTTACCTGTCGTTTCCATACAGAATGCAAAAAAAAAGTTAAATTCGATTCCCTGAAACATTTAAGTACCCATCCTCAAAAGCTTTTCTGTTTTTTGTACCTAAACTAGGGAAGGATGAAAAACATGGGGACATAGAAACCCGATGTTAAGCTGATAATGATGATGATAATGAATTGGTTTCACACTGTGTAAATGTCTAATGCAGGCTCAGCTTTCTATGTATTTTTAACCCAAAGAAGTTCAAAAGTTTTACACTTTTTGCATATCAATGTCTTTTAACACATTTTAACTTGTTAAAGTAAAAATGTTTAAAACTCTTTTTCTTGTAAAGTAGTTTTTTATCGTAATTGCTTAGAATTTTGTGATAACTTTCCTCCGTTTTGTCAAACATGATGCAATAAGCGCTGTTGTTCCTTAGTGTAAATATAGTATTTATTCATCTTTCACAAAATATATTTAAAAAAAAAATTATCTATTATAGTGATTTGGTTACATTATCCTTAAACTCAATGTAACCAACTTTAACTGCCCACAATGCCCACCAGTTCAAAAAAGATATATATGCTTTAACTGATTTTATTTAGAATATGATAAAGACTTGATGCTTTAAGTCAGCTGTGCAAGCAGTCTATACATTATACAATTTACTTTCACTTGATCACAAAATGAAATAAGTTTAAATTATTTAGAATCATTATTTTTATGTGATTCTAACCTGGTTGTACTTCATGGCTATCTAACTGATTGATCTATGCAAATTTCAGAGAGCCCATAGTACATTTTTACTAAGTATTAATATACTTAGTAAAGAAGTAATGAATGTAGTCTATGTAGAGCGCTACCAAACTGAGAACTCTGAACTCTGTAATTACATTACATATTTTATGTTCTATGATTCATATTTTCATGCTGATATAGTTTTTAGTCTAACTGAAATATGCTTATTATGAATAATTGCTGATACCCAAAATAAACAAGAAAGTATGTCCTGGATCCTGAGAATGAAACTTAAATATGTTGCATTCAGTGTTTTACTTCTCTTCTTTGTTGTGCTTGGTTACATCGGCTTTTTCTTTTTTGATGATGCAGATGAAGAACACCATTATAGGACAAGTGATGAAAAAAATGTTGGGGAAGTCGTTGAGGACATTCCTGACATGGAGGAGGAGGGAAATTTCTACGAGGGAAGAGAAGATCGTCTTTCTGAACTAGATGGTATCTTTTTTGTTTTGTCGATCCTTTAATCATTATTTGGTGTTTAAAACATCGAGATCATGCACTGTTTAAATGGAAGTAAAGTTACTATAAAAAAAGTTTAAAAAGGTTTTCACATTAATCACGTATTGGACTTGCAAATATTTTTATTTTGCAAAGCATTACTTTTAACAGACTCATTGATTTTATTTGATGATTTTCGTCTCTGTATTTTTAGATGGTTCCTACCATGACTTTGAAGTGGACAGGGTGGCGGCTCCTGTAATAAATTCTATTCAACATGCTGAGAAAGAAGAATTGCCATTTTTATTGTGGTGGACGCCTTTTACTGGCGACCAAGCCAAGATTAAACAGTGCTGGGAAGGCAAATGTCTTTTCAGCCAGAATCAATCCCTGTACGATCATCCATTAACAAAAGCTTTCTTTTTTTACGGAACAGACTTTCACGAAGACAAAGTACCTCTTCCACGAAAAGGTGTGTTCGTTAGTGTGTGCATACAATTTTGTCTGTCTGTTTGTCTGTCTGTCTGTTTGTCATAGCATGTACCCTACATTTAGGTGGCCTAAAGTTAAACTCCTGTAAGTCCCAGCTAAATGTTGCTCATTTAAACTGAAAATTACTGTTAGACAGGTAATACCTGGGTTGCGGTAACGAAAAACGTTCGAATGTGAGGGGGTATGTGTGCGCGAAAATTAAATTCGCGAAAATAATGAACACGAAAAAATGTATTGTATTAAAGAATATTATACTAAAATAGAACTCTATGGTATATCCTTCTTACATCTGTTTAGTACCTTTAACGGTATACAGTTACCTTATTCCATGAAATTAACGAGTCAAAAAATTAACGCGAATCAAATTAACGTGGTTCAATGATATTATTTTGAAAAAGGCATTTAATTAACGCGGTTGTGCAGGATTGTTTTCAAAAATGCATTTAATTAACGCGAATTCGAGAATATGCTATTTCACATGAAGCAAACATTACAGCAACAGTCGAATCCAGGCTAGTGAAGCGGTCCCCTTATTACAAGGCGGTTTGGAAATCAAAATAAAAGTTTTCGTTGTTTGGAAAGACAATGTTAAAAATTTTAAAATTTTGGGAGAAGTAGTATAAAGATGATACAAAAGTTATTTTAAAAAAGATCACTGAAAATATTATTTTTATGTTTTTAAGATTTTATTGTAAAAAAGTCACCAAATTAACAGTATTTTAATTAACGAGTCATGAAATTAACAGTCTTTAAATTAACACTGCATTTAATTAACGGTCATTAAATTACCGCGAATTTTAAAAAAACCGCAATAATTTCACGACTCGTTAATTTCATGGAATAAGATAGTGTTTTTTTTTTCTTAGAACTGTTTTGCATATATTAACCAATCGTAAAATTGAGCAAAGCGTTTTTATTGTGTTTGATGATTGTAACCGTTAAACTTTGAATCCCTTGAGACCTTCAAAATAGAGCTGCATAGTCCATATACTCATGTTGAAAATAAAATGCAAATTATTACCAGAGTTTTTTTAACCTACGATAAGGCAATAGATATTTTGCTGGTGTTAATAAATGATGAGTTTGTCGTTTTGTAGTAAAATTGAGAACTCAAGGCTTTTACAAAATATAAGCAACTTAAGATTTTTTAGTTATTATTTACTATCTTGGACAAAAATATCGAGACGAAGACATTTTTTCCTTATTTTTCAAATGTGGACAGAAGTGCCAAACAGCCAATGGGCTGCAGCTGGCAGGTTGCAAATTCGCTACTTTTGCACACACATAAGCCAGGTACACAGCGTTAAAAAGTTGCTAGTCACGTTCTCTAGCACGCCCGCACACCGAAATAATCCACGTTGAGGCCCCGGAAGGCCCCGAAATTCGTAAGAAATGACCATGTTGGCGTCAGTCTCAAAAAGTTGCACATTTTAAGAGTTTAGACTTACCAAATAGCCTAAGTCTTCAGTCCGTTCTGAACTTTGACAAGTTCAAAATGTGTAAATTTAATCTAGAAATAGCCTACGCAATTACTTGTGGTGCCGAACTTTGAAATTAGATGTCTTGTCTCAACATATTGTGACCAAGCTTGTGGATCTGAAGCTTCTTAATGTTGCTTAATTTGATTCAACTAATTTTCGTAATATATGTATAAAGGAAAAAAGAAGAATAGAAGTCATATTTTTTTAAAAAAATGAAGTTATCAAAAATGAACTGACGTGTGCAACAAAAATGTCGTTGTAGTTTTCTTTTCTTTTTAAAAGCGCGTCCTGTTTTCACAACAAATTTTTTTTGTATTGCTGGTACATATTTTTGTACAGGAATGAAGTTGGTCAATAATTTTCCAAATCCAGTTCATTAGCTTCTAAACGAGTTGCTTATAAAAAATCGTGTAGTAAATTTGTATTGTTGTTTTTTATTATTTATTATATATGAATAAAAAAGCTACCTTATTTATTCCAGCTCACCACGAATGGGCGTTGTTGCATGAAGAGTCCCCTAAAAACCAACCACTATTTTTCTACGAAGATACCTTGGGACTTTTCAATCACACATCGACTTTTAAACAACAGTCGAGTTATCCGATCTCCACACAATATGTCAAGTCAGAGAAGTATATACTAAATCCTTTGAAATACTCTGTCCATGAGAAAGATGAATTTAAATTGAAACACGGCCTAGCGCCTGTCGTTTTTATTCAGAGTGGTTGCAACCCTCCATCTGATAGAGACTCGTATGTTCAAGAACTTATGAAGCATATTAAAATCGATTCTTACGGTAAATGTCTTCACAACAAAGATTTGCCCAAAGAATACCAAAGCGCGACCACCATGCATAACAAGGGTTTCATAGAGTTCTTACAAAAGTACAAATTTATGATTTCTTTTGAGAACGCTATATGTGATGATTACATGACGGAGAAAATATTCCGTACTTTGAACGTGGGCGCCGTACCTATTTATAAAGGGGCGCCAAATATACAAGAATGGCTACCGAATTCGCATTCCGCTATTGTTGTAGACGATTTTAAAAGTCCTAAAGAACTAGCAGATTTTATCCTCCACCTTGACACTCATCCAAAGGAGTATGAAAAGTATTTAGAATACAAAAGAAGTGGAATAACAAATTCGAAGCTGAATAAAACGTTGCAGGAGAGACAGTGGGGTGTTGATACGGTGTATAAAATGAGTTTTATAACTGGATTCGAATGTCATGTATGCGATCAAATTCATCGAAATAAAAAACGAGTGGCGGAGGGTTTGAAACCTATCGAACACAAAGCGAACATTGAACATTACGGTTGTCCAGCGCCGAAAAAATATGATTTGCCGCCCATAAATGGGGCTGAGGACTGGGAAAGAGAAACGTGGCTGTGGGAATACAACGATGCCGCAAAGCGTTCTGCAATTTTAAAAGAAAAGGTTTTGAGTAGTCTTAAGGTGTAAAAACCCCAAATACTTGGATTAGAGCCGGTTCAATAAGAGCACCCCTTTTAAACGGATTTTTATTTGATATTAGAAAGGGTGATTAGTTACTGTTTTCATAATAAGGTCCGGTTTGAGCCCGTGCCTTGCGGAAGTATATTATTTAAAAAACGCTTTATAATAAGCCGAACGTTGGTGGTATTTAAATTTTAGCAAATGAAACATAAACTTATAGGATATAAATAATTTTTCCTTGGTGTATCCCTGTGTCAGAAATACAGAATTTTAGAAATACCGAATTTTAGAAATACCGAATTTTCTTTGATGTTTTTTGGATTTACGTTGGTCAACAACGATTTTCATAAGTTCCATCACCACTAACCTAACAGGCACATCTTGTAACAAAAAAAAATTTATTTAGAGCAGATAATCGGTATTTTTCATTCAATTTCTGTATAATTAAAACACGTTAAAGGTAGCCAAAACGGATGCGTTGTACATGTTAGTTTTTATAAGCATAACGCTTATAAACATATTGGAGCTCAAATAAGGGAATTTTTTTAAGCATATACTAAGCATTATATTTCTCAGGTGATTCTTCTGATGTATGTTTTTTCTTATAGATGTTTTAAGTAGACAGTCTTAAGGCTTAATTATTACCACTGCACTGTCTGTGTATAGGGATTTGTCTGGTGTAATTATACCTTTAGCTTTGTGGTATAAAAAGGTATAAAAAAGGACGGGCGAACGCTTTGTTTTTTTCACGGGCCAACGACTAGTATAAATCTAAAAGCAAGCGGAAATTTCAAATTTCCGCTTGCTTATAAAAAACATGTAAATTTCTATTTGCGATGTCAGACGAATGCTGGTTATTTTTGCATTTTTAACATAAATTAAAATAATTTTTGAATATATTAATTTGGAGGATTTGTCAAATTATATTTGTAAGATTAAAAGGAAAAACGTAGTGCTAGTAAATTTTATGTTAGAAAGATTAAAGAACCTTAAAAAATAAGTTAAGAAAGGAAGTTCTGGAATTTTGTAGTTATACACATTTATAATAATAATATATTTTCTTTATCACCAAAAAGGTACATCTCGTTTATAAACTATTTACAGTGTTTTTTTTTTTCTTTTATCTTATATATTCTTCCATAACTTCTTTGAAACAAAGTCTACTGTTTGTAAGGTATGTATTTCTCGAATTGTCACTTCTATCCGTAACCAAATAATTCATTCGACAGCTACTTCAACAAACACAACTACAGTTTGTCATCGCGTTTCATTGTTGTTTACAGAGTTGATCACATTCGTTGCATTCCACTAACAGCCTTGCTACCAGTCTTTTCTTGATTATTATCATCTGATTTATTATCCCTGGTAAGTAAAGTGTTACAAGTGCGAATGAAAACTTTCTAAAATTTGTATAACAATATAAATTATAATCGCTCTCACGGTTTTTTGAGAGATAATCCTTTCCTTGCGTAACCATACATCTAATTATTTTATTTATTTATTCATTTATTTTGTTTGTTTATTTCGTTAATAAAAACAAGTTTTGCGGTTTCATCTTGGTTAAGCATTTGGTGTTAAATCCAACTTATAAAGATACTTAAGTTCCTGATATAAAGTATTAAAAACTCCCTGTTAACAAGTGCGAGTATTGTGTGTATGCAAATGATACCTGTGGAGAAGAGTGACAATGACTTATTCTGTAGAGGGACGGTGAAAGTTTGATTTTTTTGTTAAAAGTGTTTCATTAAAATTATCATCATTAATTTTAACATTTTTTAAAAGAAAAACCATCTCTAACAGTTGAAAAGAATATTAAAAGTTTATAATCTCCGAAATAAAAAGTTGTTGGTTTTATTTATGTTCGCGTTGACTTGAGGAACAGGGCGTTGGATGTGTACTTGAAAATCAGGACGTTGGAGGAGAAATGTATTTATCTCTGTTATGCAAGGTATCAGAATATTCTGTATTAATTCCTCCTGTATCCTCTTATACTCATGTTCATAATGCCTTCACACCTTCCACTCTGATTTGTAAGTATTTATGTAACAACTTATGCAATCCAATGCTGCGATCTCGTCATGGTTTCTGTTATTTTTTATCGACGGGTTTTTTAACGCTGCGACATGAAAATCGACACTAACATATTGGTCACGCATATACGGGTTGAAAGTATTCAAAAAAGTTCGTGTAAAGTTACACAGAAAAAATAATTTACCTGTGGTACCTCGATGAAATCCCTTTTTTATATACGAAACCTGTTTTAAAGCTTTACATAGACTGGTTTTATAAAAACACTTTTAAATTGAGAACAGATATGAATTGCATAAATACAAAACTTTTCATATCAAATTCGATGACTTCCAATGACTTTCAACATTCATTTGAAAAAAATGTATGGTTATTTATAATACACTCTTAAAAAACCCTTTCTAAAGAAACGATCAATTTGGTCCAAACGTTTTCCATTCTTCTGGAGATTTTTTTTGTTGCCTAATCAGATTTGCATAAATCACGTTTTTATGGGAAAGCCTAATAAACAGCGACTTCAAAAAAATTTATTAAATTCCCAAACTTTTACTTTGGTTTTCCCGCTAATAATGGCTACCGACAAGGAGGCATTAAATAAAGACAGCTACGATCCTTGCAATATACGTAAGCGGACACTTGTTTTCAATCTACAGCAAAAAAAAGAGAGAAAAATTCTCGATGCATAAAATATAAAGTATAAAAAACCATTTACATGGTAAGGTTTTAGATTTTTATTTTTAAGCAATCCTCTAATGTTAGTGGTTTTAATGTTCTTATAAAAATAGAGTGTGAATAATGTGAATGCCGCGAGCATTTTTTGCTTGGCTGTGATCGTATTGAAAAATACATGAGGAAAAATGGTCTTCGCCTTTGCAAGGGAGTTTAAATCACCAGGTTTAAGGGTCGCAGTGTTTAATGGGACACTTAAATGGGACTTACTTCTATGCGCGCAAAAAATCAATTATACGCGTATTAGGTCAGAACCAACGCGCAAAACGTTTTGCGCGAAAAGATAATTTTTCTTCTAAGAAAGAAAACTGATTGAGCAAAGGCATTTTAGACGTATCTATGTTTTGTTAAAACCTCAAAATTTACTATTATTTTTTCTTGTTTATTTTTTTTAAGAAAACTCAAAACTGCGCAAAAATAATGAACACGCAAAATAGATTTTTTTTTCTTCCATTATACGACAATCAATACCCTCGAAAATTAGTACAAACAAGAAGCCCAGGGGCTTGAAGATTTCCGCCATTAGCCTAAAAGATTTTAAAATTTAAAGTTGATCGATTTTGATTTTAATAATATTGTTGGTGATCTGGTTTCGAATGCCGTTTGTTTGTGTGACAATAGATCTATTATCTGCGTTGTTGTGGCAACGATGTTATGAAATTAAATGAAATTATAACGATATTTTAACAAATTATAAGTATATTGTAGAAAAATTATAATTGTATTATAGAATATGTTTAATGCTATTATACAAGTGTGTCCTGGCTCTAACTAACTTGCAATGTTAAAATACAACTCAATAAATAAAAAATATAATTCATGAATAATTAAATAGTTCTGCTGAATATAGCTTTAGTCTACGTGCTTGAAAAATTGTACAGAAAGAAATGACGTAACATCAAAGATGGCGCATTATAAGACGATCTTCATTATGCTACACTGCACGAGCTTTAACTTTCGATAGCATGTAAACTTTAAAATAAAGTATTGTTCATTGGATAAGAAAACAATCTGTTACACTGTTAGGATTCTTATTGGCTTAAAACTCATTTTAGCCTTGTTCTCAGAAAAAAATCTTTAGCCTGGATAAGTTTCGGGCGTCCAGCCTAGCTGCGCTGTCTCTATCTCTCTATCTCCCTATCTCTCTGTCTCCTCAGGCGATTTTAAAGAAATCAATAAGGTAGTTTAATATCTATTATGTTTTCATTTTTAATAAATCAAGGCTTTTAATCAGATCACAGAATGTATTATCAGTTAAAAGACGAGTGTGTGAATATTAGTAGCTCTTGTCAACTAAATCAAATTCCATTACATTTCACATTGGTCAGCTAGACACACGTGTTAGGGACACGGATGGTTATAACTTACCAGACACGCAATTCGCGGGTATATTAGCAAAAAGGCAAATTTTCAAATCGAGATTAACATTAACTTCAAATCGATTAAGAAAACAACCATACGGCAATGTGTTTTAAACCTAAACGTATTTAGTTAACTTTATTAGGTTCTATAAATTATAAATATGTTTGCAAAAACAAGGGCGACAATGTAGTAGAACGAAAGTTAAGTAACGAAAAGCACTTTCCGCACTGGAACTAAACACTCCACCAGTCGGCAGCTACCAGTTTAAATAATTAAATCTTATGATTTCATGTATCCAGGCACAAATTGGGTTCTATTCAATGGTCTTTAACCTATAAGTTTTGCTTCCTATTATTCTATTTTCAGTATTAGCTAAAAAGTAAGTGACAAAAATATTATCATGTGGTTTTTAAAAGAGTACGTGTGCATATTTGAAGTAAAAATGGATTCGAAAAAGCAACTTTTTATTGTACAGCGTTAAGTTTAACACTATGAGAATTCTTTTAGCAGATACAGAGATATAAACAAAGCATGGTATTGCTTGATAAACTAACAACAACGAAGAGTAGCACAAATATCAATTTCAACAGAAGAGGTATTGTGTCATGATGTTTCAGGTATGTCAACTCCCTGTTTCATCTAAGTTAATTCAGATAAAGTCAGAGAAAAAACGAAATAACGAACGAGATTTTGCTTTGAAAGAAAAATTTTTTCGTCACACCAAAAATGTTTGTATCGAAAAATGCAAGTTTTTTTTAATAATAAGCTTAGTTTATAAGACCGTCGGGCTCAACACATCTATTACTTTCAATCCTAAAATATTTATTATCATCCGTAAATTTATCCATATATTTTTCGGAATAACACAAATAAAAACATTTGAAGCTATAAAGTGTAAAAATACAGACTTCAACTAATACTAAGACGTTTTACTGATTTTAAATCTATATAAATGCATATTCCAGAATCCGAATACATCGAGACGATGTCAAAAAAGGTACAAAATGTCCTGGGGATGTGGTTGAAGCTTGACACTATATTTTAAAAATTATTTTGACTTTTTATAGAGTTTTTTTCGCTAAATTTGCAACCTCGAATCCAGGGTTTCTCAGTTTTTTTTCATTAAAACGAAGCCGATATAAAACAAACAGTTTTCTCGCGAAATACGTAAATACTCCATTCGCGAAAGTTACGTCTTGCAAAATTTAATGTATCAAAAAATTTCTTCCATGCGGGAGAATAAAATAAAATATCAGTGAAATTTGGTTAAAGACTACATAAATATCAATTTGAAGTTAAATTTCGCATATTTCTTTGAAGTGTGTTTAACAGTAGTGAGACGAAAGCTTCCTTTTTTCACATTTGTATTGAAGTTTTCGTTGTTGGTGAGAAAATATAACAAATTTGATAAAAGAATATAACATTGTTATTTCACAAAAAATCCCAGAAAATGAAGACTTGTGATGCTATGTACCACACGAGGGATGTCTTGCACGTCGCATATAAAAACGTCAGTCGTTTATTGGTGAAACGCATTCAACAAAAAAATTCTATATTCCAAATAATATATAAGAATACTGAGTAAAAAAAAATCAAAAATTTATTTTGTTTTCCAAAAACCATTTAGAACACTCAAAGGCTTCCATGAAGCTCAATGTTCTTAAAAAAGACCAAAAAGTTTCGCAAATTTGACAATTTTCATTTTGTTTTTTTCACATGCAGGAAAGTAACCTCGCCTCGAGATGAACACTTTTCGTCAGATCTGCCAATTAGGGCAGCGCCGGTGACAACAACCTCGTTCACAGGGGTTCTTGCTTGGGATCAAAATGCAATAAGGGATAAATAAACCTTGGGAACGAGGTAGACTAAACAGATCTTTGACTTACAAATCGATTATAATTCTGACATCACCGAAAGAGTTATGAAAAGTTTTTTTGGTATATTACAAGAAGATACATAAATGTTATGAGAAGTTGGCAGGCCTTCCTAACAGATGGCCATCTTTCATAAAACTTGAGCCAAATTGCATTATGCAGATCTTTGTTTACAATAGTCGGATACTTCACAAAATTAAACTCTCCGCAAGCTATTATCACTTGACTCCATCTCAAGTTTTAAAAGGAGAGCCTGTTATGTTTAGTACTCAATAAGAAGATTATTGATCAAAAACTATTTACTACTATTTACCGATTTCGGAAATTGATTTACCAAGGTTTTAAAAGCTGGAACATTATGATTAGAAAACTGGAGGTTGCTTTCTTTTATCTGATCATAAATGAGCACTTAAAAAAACGTCATCCCACAAGATTAAATCAGCCCACGTTACTTGAAGCCTCTTGAGTTTATGTTTGAAGTTGGTGGAGTTTAGAAAATGAGCTTCTTATACGTGTTTTTAATTATGTTTTAATTTTTTGGGTCAAAATGTATAAAGTACTTGAATGTTCGTTGCTCAAGTCAAATATTAAACTTTTAAGAATTATAAAGAGAAAATCTTTATTTTATCAGGATGTTACCAGTTTATTTTTTTCCATGTTAGGAGAAGACAGAAAACTGCAATTTTTAGCAATAAACTAGTTTTATGACATCCAAAGATTGATTTAAAACACACATATACTGATAAATGTCTGACACCTGTTTTTCTTAGAACATTTAGACGATGATCTTTACGATGGCCCCTGTGGCTCACGTTTCTTCCAATTTAAAAACACTTCTCTTCTATGATCCAAACAGTTCTCTTCTGTATTCTCACACTTTTCTTCTGCATTTTGACACTTCTCTTCTGCACTTAACACTTCTCTGCATGTGGCCCCAAACTTTTTCTTCACAAGTAATTTTAAAAATCTGGTCCGCAATTTTACACCCATGGTCTGTATAAGATAATTATCTTCACTTTTCGCAAGAAGCATACTTGGCTAACACGTGCTTAATTTACGAATAAAAATATTATTATTAAAATACTGTAGCAGGTCCCGAAGCTTGTGCATAAATAAAATAATATCACGAATCCATTCAGATCAGTAGCCATGTAATTAATTTTATTTATCAAGAGACACAATAAATAGCAAAATAGATGGCTACCGAGAGTCTTCAAAATCATGGTGGTGTCAACCAAGCAAAGCACATTTCCTTTTAAAAATGTCAGGCTAGGATTTTAGATTAAAACAATACGTATTTTGTTTAGAACAATAAAGAAATAATGGCCAGCCTGGTTAAAATTTTGGTATTCTTATAAGAACGTGCATATTAAAAAAGATAAACGAATGCCTCACTCTCGTCTCCCTAATATATGAAAAACGCAAAAAACCTGGAGGTGACGGGTCGGTCATTTATGCGAAATCTAGCTCAATCAATATTCCGGACCGGAATTGGGTCTGTGAATTTTTTGAGTTCATGAAAGAAAAGTGTTTCTCACTTTGGAAGAGAAGTGTTTCGAACGGAAGAGAAGATTTCAGAGGAAAGAAGAGACGTGTTATAACTAAGAAAAGAAGTGTTTTGACTAAGAAGAGAAGTGTTTTTATTACGAAGAGAAGTGAGCCATAGGGGCCATCGTAGATCTTAAATAACTTTAGTTCTGCAAAGATCTAAAGAAAGCCTTCAGTTAAGTGTTTCTGTACTACGAGCACTTAAAGACACTGTTGAACAAGACCTTCACAATAGAGGCTATAAATACATGCGTCCTGAAATGTTGCCGTCGATACAGACCAGTTTGAGAAGCGATTACTTTTCTTTTATTATCCTAATGTTTCTAGTCGTGTTCGTAATCACAAGTCCACGGTTCGGCCTACATAACAGACATATTTAACAAAATGATATTAATGCAAATACAAGTTAACTCGTGACATGTTAAGAAGTTGGGTAGAAAATGCCGATATATCTCTAGTCTATACATGCAGAACACAGGGTCAAAATTGATAGTTCTTTTGTTTTCGCCTACTACTTTCACAGTAAATATTACTCGTCCTCTTAGATGCCAGCAATGCATATCTGGCGCACTATGACCTCACACGATAATAGAATTAATCAGGCAACGAGTATCATTTCACGGATCATGTTTTTACCCCTTCCAACTCAAATTCTTTTTTCTTATCGCATTGTAAAATCACATTTTAATTGACATGATAACATTCATCGCGTAATGAGTTAAATACACTGTGTTGGCCCTATTACAGAGTATAATATTCAACCGGCTGTAATCCTCTTCCCCAGGCCGTTTTGTATAGTTGCAATCCACAGTAGACATGATGGGTTTTCACGTCAGGAAAACAGATTTTTAATTACTACGTACCAGGTTGGTTTAGATTTTCTATTTCATCATCGAATAGCAGCAGCTATATAGTTTGAATTCGTATCATAAATAATAAATGACGTGTGTCAATCAAGTGAAATCAGCACTTTTTTATTCCCTTCAACTTTTACCTCATTAATCATATTTAATTTCGAATGTTTTGGCATGAAATAGAAGTAACATTACCTTTTATGGTAACTGGCGCATTTGCGATCATTTTTATCACAAAAAAATGTGTCCCACTTTATAGTCGGCTTATTTATTAACAAGACATGTCATTTTTTTGATGACAGCTTTGGTAATTTGCGTTATCGTGTGGAGATAAATTGATATTCAGGGACCCCCTTATAAAAAAGCTGTACCCTATGCAGTTGGCTGTTATTCTTTGTGGAAGAATTCAAGAAAGGTAAAGCAACAAAGCTTATTGTGAAGCGTACTCAAAAACATGTCTCGTCCTCAGACCTCCGTTTCTGCTTTTGGATTGGTTAGTATCATTTGACGTTTGTCATGCATCCGTCGCTGCTGTATACATATTTTTTTTCTTGTTACCATATAGCACCCTATCTAGGAGTAGAGTTTACTGGAGTGTACGATGGTATTATAATGTTTTTGTGCATACATTCATATATACAAAAATTAGTCCTTGAATGGTCCTACAGTACAGAAATGACGCGTATTTGTTTCATCCTTTTTTCCCACAAAATAAAATTAACAACACACTATTTTAAGGCCACAAGACCAACTATTAAATGTTCTCAACTTTTTGTAGGACTGGGTACTAAATTTCTGTTTATAAATTGCCTCCTTATAAACATAGCTCATAGCTTTTAGAATTCTTGCGTTATAATATGGTGTAATATAAGATAGTATTAAATTATGGTGTACGTGTCTTTTTTTTATAAGAAACCTGTTTATAAGGAACGGAATACCAAGGCCCCTACAATTACCAGTGCCGTTATTGACTCAAAATAACCATTACATTTTTCTTAAGAACTATATCGCACTTTTTGGAGCACTATCACACAAAATAAGCACCATTGAAAAATGTGGCTAATTAAAGTCGAATCAATTTCATGTTTTAAAGTTTTATGCTTTTTATTAGCTCGATAAAAGGGAGGTGTTGGCAGAAAATTCTAACATTGATGTTGCAGATGATTTAAAGAAACTTAACATGTCTACAACGATGACGAATCTTCGGGCTTTCCATCGTCGTATAATCGGTAAGTGTTTGATCTTACGTGACAACGTTACGCTATAAAAACATTATCATAGGGTTTCTCCTGATTGACATTTCGTATCTAGAGGCATGGACAGGAGATGGTTCTTCTGTTACGGTAAAAAATAAAAGTTATCTGTCAAAACAACTAAGGCCCAAGCAAGGTATTTGGCTTCACAAAAACAACAGAAATTCATAGGATTTTGTAATGTAAACAGGAAAGTTTTGTGGCTCAAATGGAATTTGACTTGCTTTCTCCTGTTATTTTTTATATTTTAGGGGTTAATCTATACTTTAAGGGTGGAAACTTTAGCCAGAAAAAAACGAGATTTAGGGGAAAAACTTTCGCGAGTCGTCATGTTGCAAATTTTGTTAAAGAATAATATGTGAAAAGAAACTCCATTACAATATATTTCCAGATAAATAGATCCTTATTCAATTTAAAAAGTCAATCGTCTACTTCAGAAATTTCTCTCCCGCTCATCGTGATTCAGATGTTTGGAAGAAAGAACGAGGGGTAAAGCATTTACAAAATTTATCGCGTTATAGGATCGGGAGATTTACAAAATAATATTATTCGACCAAATAAAAACGAATTAGCATAAAAAAAATTTCTCGACTCGAGAATTATCTGTAACATAAACCTAACATAAACAAGAACAATGACTCCCCTGGTTAGAACTTTGATATTTTCATAATAAAAGCTTGTAAATGATGCAAAAAAACAGGACAAACATGCATTTTATTTTTTTCTTACAAGCCAAACGCAGCAGTGTTTTTTTCCAATTTAGTTATCGATCAATTACTTTTTAAGTAATCGTCATTGATAGAATATATAAAGCGCCAAGGGTTATTTGTTCTACTTGTTCACAAAGTGAATTTCATCAAATGGACATTTTTGCTTGACTATCATAACAATTTCCCCAAACAAAGTGAAGAAGTCATAATTCTGCTCTATACGGGTGGGTTTTGATGTGCATAACTACTGTTACTCGCGTGATTTACCTTGTCGGTAAAAAAAGTCGGCACAAATATGTCGGTAAATTTTGGTCGGCTAAAATATTAGTCACTTGGACAAAATTTCCCTTTTTGCGGACTAATTTTTTTTTAAGAAAACATTTTGTTGATACATTACAAAAATACATTCAAAGGAGTTTTTTCGACTAAAAGAATGTAAGATAAAAATACCTAACTTTTGTATTCCCTCATTTTTGAGTAGAAAGTTATATGAATACGGACAGTGCTAGTCAAGGACAAGGATTTGAATACAAAATGCATTGAAAATTTGTTTTATGCTATCAGTTTAGTATATCGATTCTTTTTCATTCACACGTTTCACACAAAAGTTCATAATTTGCCCATTTGACAAGTTAATTTAAGAAATAATAAAGGTAAACAAACTATATGTGCATCACTTCACTGACAAATTAAAATTGTCTCTGTTAGTATGTCTATTACGGTTGTGTATTTTGCAGAATGGACATGGATATTGAAATAGGTCTATTGATTCCTGTAAATATCGTCCGACGAAAGTATGGATACAAATAAAATAAACAAAAAAATCATTTACGCACTTACTTTGTTGAAAAAAGGAATTACATTAACCTCAAAATTTTCAACCTTTTTCACCAAAGTGTGACTCAGAAGAAAAGTTTTCGTTTCCACTCATAGTGTTCAAAACAAAGGCTTTTTCGTAACCTAAAAAGTTCTCGAAGAAAATGAGCCCTTTCTACAAATATGCGATCGCCAACAAGGAAAAAAAACACCCCTTATCCCCCCCTCCTCCTTGTCCTTTTATTAAGATCTCGGGTGGGCATGACTGAAACCTTTATCTCCATAATAAACAGTAGTTTTCTACTGTAGTAGGGTAGATTTAGGTCAAATTAGCGTAATTAGATTATTATGATATGCATTTTCCCGTCCTTTTCATATGGACAGGACAGCAATTTATATTTCAATCGTGATTACTTGGAATCAACAGACATATAGAAATTTACAATGTCTAAGAAAACGTGCATAGTATTTGATATATATTTTATTTACGTGAAGCATATTGTAGCTACACGTAAAGCAATTTCACAAAATGTATCCAAAAAAATCCATCCCGCCCTCCATCGCCTTTGTTTGAATATCCAAAATTTCTATTATACGCCGATCCATTAAAAGTCAAGTAGGGTATTACACATATTTAAAAAAGTGAGCAAGACGAGAAAAATTTAAAATATTTGTTTACATTTGCACGTCACACCCGTACAAAACATGTCACGCCCCTCAAAAAACATAAACTATAGCTACACGTAAAGCAATTTCACAAAATGTATCCAAAAAAATCCATCCCGCCCTCCACCGCCTTTGTTTGAATATCCAAAATTTCTATTATACGCCGATCCATTAAAAGTCAAGTAGGGTATTACACATATTTAAAAAAGTGAGCAAGACGAGAAAAATTTAAAATATTTGTTTACATTTGCACGTCACACCCGTACAAAACATGTCACGCCCCTCAAAAAACATAAACTACACAATAAAACAACTATAATGGGATGTGGTGAATAATAACGAACGTATTTACTGTAGCAGAAAAAGAAGATCAAGAAAAAAAGATGTTTGCTTAATAAGTTGATCTTGCTTCTCACATGAAGCGTGGTCAAGCCTTATGACTTTTAATCACCTGCCTTTTTAAGTATCAACAAAGTTTAAACGATTCTTAATATATGATATGGTTTAAGAAAAAAAAATAGAACAGGGAGAAATCCTCGTGATTCGTTCAAATCACCTAGAAAAGCGACTTAGTGTCAACCTCGTTTTCAGGATATTTTACCTTTTTGTTGAATTTGATGCCGCTCCGTAATAACTGGGATCTCTGTTAAAATATAAAGAATTCTTAAAAGCTTACAAAAATGTGTTGTCATTTTCTCTTAGTTTTCAGGGTGTCTAGCCTAGTATCTTCATTTCATTTCCCTTCGTTTGACTACCATCATCTCGTTACGCCTCAACACGAAGAAACAGCAGACCCGTTTTCTTTGAAGGGCAAGAAGGCGGTTGTTGAAACGAAGCTTTGATGCGTTTGTTAAACTAACATGTTAAAAACTGACCAGACACACTTTCTAAAAGATTTTAGACTGCTACTCTTAAAGCAGAGAGAGACAAAAACTATACAACGCATGTTGCTTTCGTAAATGTATTAATGAATATGTTTGATAGTGCACGAAAAATTTCCATGTACGTCAGTTCTTGATTCGCATCATGTGAAAATATCAGGAAATCTTTTTTTCTTTCCTTTTCTGGTTTATCTCTGTTTATAAAGTGTCAGTAAAAATATTATGATTTGACAAAAAAATGGGAAGTGGTTTCTTCCGGAAGTTGTTCATCGACATGTTGATAGTAGATTCTCACATTTTGATTGTCTTTCGAAACGTGACAACTAACAAATAATAATTTGTTGACCATGCTTGTAACCAAAGCTTTCTATTCTTAGAAACCATGCTATCTCTGTTGAAGAGTGTAGAAGGAAATGAAAAAGTAAAAAAGCTGAGACACACGCATTTGCTCTATTAGTTAACTCTGTTTGTACATGTCTCTACTTACCTTAAATATCCAGGGCGTATGGCTAATATTTTAGACCATTATTGATTAGTTCGAAAACATGGAGTGAGACCATGTATACCTGCATGGTATGCAGGAATGATGACCGGCTGCACATAACAGGCAATATGACCGGCTTTCAGAGTATGCAATTTTTGTCGACGACCGAAAAGTAAAAGATAAAATCCTTTATGGGTCATTTTTTTTGTCATTTTCCAACGTATTTATTATTACGTAGCAAAAATGGCGGGGGTTGGGTCTAGCCTCCACCTGAATCACCAAAATCCGTGGTCTTTCTTTTTGGATTACAGACAGTACCATGTAGGGTTCAAATCTTTAAAGTAGGCCACTGCGGCGAAGTGTGCTTCTTACGTCATAGTCATACACATATTAGGCTTTGTTTTAACTTAAGATTTAAATAGAACAGTGACACGAACTTCAACGTTTGTAAACAAGTGATCAATTTAAAACAAACAATTTTTGTTTACTAGCTAAATATGTTTATTTAACGTGTGTAGAGTTTTTAGATTATATCATCAACCTGGTGTTGAAGTGTTTTTGTAAAGCAAAGCTAAGGGTATGGACACATTATGTAACAACGAATCAACAAAAAAAACCGATTTGTTGTGCAATCTTAAATATTTCTTATTATATCTTTCCCAGGCCATTACACAATAACGAGAACGAGAATACAAGGGCAGTCAGTTTACTGCAGTAAGCCAGCTATTAAATTAAAGCAAAAGTATATAAAATATAATTCATACATGAATAAAGCAAGCTAACGATACTATTTTCATAGCGACTTAGTCCTCCCTAGTCCACTATTTTTTATAAAAACGAAATTGGACTTTACTTTTTTCCAAGACAAAATAAAAGCCTAAGCTCTAGGTTGGCAAGGTATAGTTATATTTATTTGATATATTAAAGATGTAGTGTATACAGAGTATTAAGTCTCAAAGCTAATTGTATCGGCGTCATTTTGTTAGTCTGTAAAACAAAAAAATATTGAAAGCGTTAGTCGGAAGTAACCTTTCGAATACAACTCATAAGCGATTGTCATAGCACTAAAGGAAAAGCCTCTTAAGGAAAGAGCTCAGAATTATATTAGTTCGACGACAAACACATAATTATTGCTGAATATGCATTTTCCAGCGTAACTAATATATGTATAATATAGTATTGTGAGAGAAAATATTTTATCAAACGTTATACACAGAGATGTGTGGAATAGTAAAGGCACGATCGATGGTAAAAATGGTAACAAAAGATCACAATTAGTATTTGACGGAAAATATTTTTTATTAGTGCAGTCTTATGGGATTACTTAAGAGTTTCAATACAGTATGATTGATGCACTATTGCCGCTTATGTCAAAACAAAAACCTTTTAACACCGCTACGACAAAAGACTGCAGAGAAAGTTATCGTATGAAAATATTGGAATATAAATGGGAGACTGTGAGAAAACGTTTTCTGAATGATTGTTTATGGAAAGCGTCAGATGGTGGTAAGAAGATGGCATTCAACTATCTTTCTATTTTATCATTTTAGCCAATAATTATGGTATATTATAGATATGCATGATTTTTGTTTAACACTACTGCTACTGTCAGTAATTTGCATAAACTTTGAAACAAATTCTAGGATTTTTGACGTTTGCAGACCTTTTAAAGCAACCTTGTTCCCAGGGCATCTTGTATTTTTTCTGACATTTATAAAAAAAGACAACAGGCACTGGAACGAGGTTGCTTTCACCGTATTCCGGACAGGTAATGCCAAATGGTGTACGGGAATAATGTATAACTGCTACTTTTTTATAAGAACGAACACTAAAACATGGCTTCCTGTCGAAAATTTAGGAGTTATGAAATGAGGTGTAAGCATTAACAAAAAAAATAAGGAACTACTGTTGGCATTCTGAAAGGTAAAAAAAAAAGAAACGACAGGCTTTCATGAAGTCCAGTGTTCCTAGGAAAAAGCCCGTGCAGATAGCCATTCTTGTGGTTTGAGCCTTTGCTGAAGTCTGACATAAATAGAATCTAACAGTACTTATAGCTGATCGCATTTAAGACAACATAAATTAATAAGTTAGATTTATATATAATTTATATATCATTTTAAAATGGCAGGTCAAGAAACTATTCAAACTAAAAACACATTGAACTTTGGTCGGACTGTGGCAACTTTAATTTCATTGCTTCTACACGGCAACACGGACCAGCCCTTTCGCGTAATACTTCGTGCACCTTGTATATGACACCAAAACATAAACCTTGCCATTTTGTTTTCTTCTTCAGTGGCGTTCGTCATGGTGGGAAGTCTTGGTGTAGCTAGTTATTTAAAAAAAGTCATGTTCTTATGGGTTGTTTTCTGTTGCATTACCAGACTATACAAAATAGAAAAGTTGGCTATTTCAAATATATTAATGCGCCTTCTGTCTCCATGCAGCCTCTCTTGATTATCTAAATCTAAACTACTACATGCAAGCTATATTCTAATTGCAAAATCAAAAGAAACAAGACGTATGATATACGTAAACAACCTCGCGAATAAAGTTTACAAGAAGCTGTCTATTAAATTGTGATTTTTGTTACGAAGTTAGACACGACATTTTGCTAATCAGATAGGCAATAATTTTTGTTACGCACTACGCAAGTATTTTTCAAAATTGATTTGTGAGATCTTTTTGAATGGAAAATTCCTCGAATAGTCAATTTTTGATGGGTCCGTCTGGGGTAAACTGACTGACAGAAAGAAGATAAACCACAAGCCCCACCTAAAATTTGCGAAATTCAATAATTCAGTACTCCCCCCCCCCCCCAAAAAAAAAACAAACAAACAAACAAAACAAACAAACAAAACAAAAAAACGGGGAATAAGAAAGTCACTCAGTGAGAAAAAGCAAAATAAAAAAATAAAAAATAATGTATGAGTAAATTTTAATTGTTCGAAAAAAATAGCTGCAAATAGCTGCAATTAATAAAAATTCTTACCAGAATTGTCACAAAGAATCCTGTGCACTTTTCGCGCGGAGACAATTAACAACAAACAGAATCGGAAAATTTACGTTCTTTCGGAGTGTTTCCGAAACCATATTTCTCTACGTTGGCGTGTCATTAGCGTAGCAAAAAGAATTTCGTTCTTGTTATTATTAATATATGGTGGAACGTCTTCGTTTTCCTCTTAAGTTTTGTTGTGGAAATTTTATTTTTCTCAGACTACTTTCCAGGCATTTGAGGAGACCTTAATTTTGCCTACATTCACTTTTGAAAAATTCGGTGGAAACACCTTTAATTTACAAGTTAGTTAAATAACGCTTTTGAACACTTATCTTATCTTTTTAAAAATAAAACAAAAAAAAAAAAAAGTAAAAATAGTTACCAAGATAAGATTCGAACACACGACTACTTCCATGTTGGTGCTCAGAGAGGGAAAAATTTCCATTCTCGTAGGACACATTTGCGTTTTAATACAAGCTCACGAGCTTGTAAAAATGTTTTTGTATAAACAGGTGACCTCATCAAATTTTTTAAACCTTGTTATCTCCTTAACTCAATAATATCATCCTATCCATTATTTTGACCAGCATTTTAGCTGTATAAAATAATGACAACATGTTTTTCCACAAAAGTTTTCTTTTTATAGAGAACGAATTTGTTGCTAATGTCATCAATCTTGCCCATTTCTTCTTTTTGTTTTAAATGCCATTAAAACATATTTAGCTTCCAGGTTGCTTCTTTTTGGTTTGCCAATCAGTTTTCAGTAGCTTTCAACCTGTACTCTGGGCTCTTTCCTGTCATGGTCTTTTAGCAAACTTAAAGCTTACAAAAGCCCTGGTAACAGGATTAAGTGATGCTAAGTTGTATGGTCCTGGAAACAAATTTACTTCTACCGATTGAAAATCTCTGTGGAAAATCCAGATAACTTACTGATCAACTCATTTTCTCTGGGGCTTTGATGCTTGAACATTATAAATACATAGTTTCAATAGTGGCATAAAAATTATACAGCAAATTTTTCTTCTCCTGTCAAAATAAAAGATGGATGGTGTTTAGCTATAACATAAATGTAAAGAGGATGTATCATAATGTATATCCCAATGTAAATTTTGCTTTCCTGGTCATTTGTACATAAAAAAACATTGCCCCTACATTGTTTATCTTTACCAGCAGGTTTTAAGTAAGAAATACTTATTGACACTTCGTTTAAATTTTAATGTCACTTTGTTTTTAGAGTTAGAAGCACTAGAAGCATGCTATTGGTTGAAAGCAACCGGTTTTGCGTCGTACGTAAAAATGTATGAAGGTATGGTATTGTGTAGTCACTAAAATATCAATTCTGCTTGACCTATTTTCATAAAAGTTTTTATGCTCTTCTTTTACTGTTAACAAATTTTCCTTATGGGAATTTATATAAAAAACATTTTTTATTGGCAAAATTTTTATTCTAAAATTATATCTGGAAATACGTTTATTTATTTATAAAAAAACAATGATTACTCATTAATAATTTTGTGATCAAAGTGCCATCTCTTCGTAACACATATTCTGTAATATACTGACTATATAGATATTATATATATCAAACATTTCCAAAACCATTCTTTCTTACTTTCATGTAGCTACTCATTTATCCTTCTTTATTAAACTTATCCTTTTTATGATAACAAATAGTGTATTGAGAATGAGGTCAAACAAGTAAACTTCGGCGTTAGAAATCTAAAAATTGAATTTTAAAATAGGTCAAATGTAAACAAAACTACTTAAAATTAAGAAAAAAATCAAAAAACTTTCCTGATTATTGAAGAAGTTGAGAAAAAATTTTAGTCATTTTGTTAATTGGAACTCAAACATGAAAGAGTCGAATTTTCTTCACCTTATAACTCCCTGTATTCTCCATTTTAATGAAAAAAATTATACCAAGTGAAAGAAACTTCCTATTATTCTTACTTTCATACATATATTAAATTAGTATAAAAAAATATCATATTAAGTTAATATATGTAAATAAGATATTTGTATTTTGTTTAAAAAAACACACTCACTTTCATCTACATTATCCTATAGAGGTTGTTTAGAAACGCCAGATAGGATATTATCAAAATCTAATGAGATTTCAAATACTGTTCTACCCTTAGTTTTCAAACCATTAAAATCGTAATCAGAAAGGTACTCTTTTCAACTCTAGGCTTTTCTTTATGGTCATTATTTTTTCATACATTACACAGAATTTAAGAGACAATTCTCGTCTTGTGTTCATAATTTCCTGATAAAACGGAAAACTTACACTTATTATGATGTCGTACTATGTTGTCAAACTAAATTTTGTGTTATACAAGGCAAAGTAAAATTAGAAAGGAATAAAATTAAATATCAAATATGCTGTGACTAACTATTTTTAAAAAACTTTTATAGAAAGAAAATTTCCAATTGATGTTGACATGGCAAAGAAGTCGAATAATAATTTGGATGACGATTCTTTACAATCCTTGATCAAGTAAGTTGTTTTTTAGTTCATTCAAAATTATGAGAGTCTTACCCAAACAGCTATTTCTCTCTTGTTTTAAGTTAAATAACTCAATAACTTTTCATAGCGTTGTTCAAATTGAATCAAACTTGGCACACTTATATTACGTCATAAAAGGAACAAAATGGCGCCAATAAACTTTTGCTTGTGTCAGCACATTTTCTGTGACGTCATCAGAAGCTTGAAAATTGTTAAAAATGCCACTATCTGCTTGAAATATAATAACTTTTGTTCTAGAGCGAATTTTTACATTCTGTTTGAAGTTTCTGAAAGCTAAATAAAAGTTATTTAACATATCTTCCGGTTTTTACATGGATCAGATAAAAAATTGCCAAAAATTGCCCGAAAATCCGTTTTTTTCCGATTTTCGGGTAAAATCCGACAAAATCGGGAAATAGGATTAGTCACATGTTTAAATTATTCCAAATGATTCTTCTTAATGAAACAAAGTTGTGTTGCAAGTTTCAAGTTCTAAGGATAATCCTAACAGGAGTTATTATATTTTCCCCATTATAAGGATTTCATAGAGATTTTTAGGGGTAGTTTCGTATAATGGCCAATATCAAAGCCTCTGAAAGGTATGGGACCTAAAAAATTAGCATGTCAGGAGTTATTAAAAAAAACCGTCAGGGGGGGCGGAATCCGCCCCCCCCCCCCCCCCCCCCCCGGACCGAATAGGGTTAATAAGACTACTGCACACATTAAGACATTCAAAATTTGAACATAGATATTATATATTTGTTACAGTCCCAAAATTTAGGACCGTTTTTTCAGAATTGGTGCAAACATTAATTTACTAATACTCGTTCACCACTAGGCTTTAAGAGCTCCATTGTATTATTCTATATGTCACTTTCATGTAAAATGTTGTGTTAGGAAATGCCAAAAGTATTACCAGAAATATATGCAAGCGGGTGACATTTTGTTTTTGATCTAACCAAATAACCTATGATCCTATATGTCTGCTGTGTACAATTGATAAGTGCAACGAAGAATTTTTATTATTTTATGTATTTACTATTTTATCTTGGATTTCACTGTTTTTTTATTATTATTTTTAAAACTTTTAATAAAATAAATGAAAGTGACACAGCGCAGCAAATTAAAAAGGTATATTTGCATGTGATTCTGTATAAAACGTCTAAATTAAAAGTTTATTAATTGTGTTCTTATAAAAGTAATTATAGCTTAGATGTGAATTTTATGTTTCAATCCTAGCCTTAATTGCTTCTACGCTGTTTTAAAAAGTGCTTTTTGCAAGTTATGTTAATATAGTTTACATTTTTTTTAATTTTATGAAAACGAGACATCCATCCGGGCAGTTTATATTTCACATCTTTTTATGTAGTCTAGAAACTTTAAAACTTCACTTATTTTGAAAGCTTTTGCTGTGTGGGTAAATGAAAATGCTTTTTATTACACTTCGAATTTATTTTTATGACGTGAAGAGGCTAGTTATGTGTAATTATTTTGTAACATATCTTTAACATCTTGAAACTAGAAGAAAACATTTATTAGGGAGTATACTTGAAAAAACATATGTATATATAGTATTGTATGATGGCTACTCTATTGTGTTTGAAAGTTAAATTTGTGTAGAAGTTGAATCTTTAAAAGTGCACCATTTTTAAATTATGTATTTGCACATGTATTTGTACAAAGAAATTGTGGTTGTATCATTTTTATTTTTTTGTTGATTTTTGGAGAAATTTTGAATAAATATATAAAAAAATATAAAAGAAAGCTGTAAGAAATGCACGAAACTTTAATTGTAGTGGTGGTTCTCGTTGTTGTTGTTAAAATTAGTTGATGTCACAGGTCAATGATTAAAGGCCTTAGCTATAGCAAATTGTAAACCTTTTAAGTCTTGTTCTTAATACAAAGCTGGGTGCTAAAATCTTAATTTCTCTGACCTGTGACATGTATTTGTCATGGTAGAGAGTACTATAAACATAATATATATTTTCATTAATAACTAAACTACTTGACTTCATAATTTTTTTATGAAAGTATAGTTGATTATTATATAGCTAAAATAGATAAACACAAAAATTGTTTCATGCAAGCTAAAATATTTTGTGCTGACAACATCACCTAAAGAAGATATATTTTTTTAATATCTTTGTTAATTCTGTCATGGCAGAAAAAATAATTTCATGGTAGAAAAAATAAAATATAGTCCATTTATAGTTATGGTTTTAAGGGAGTAGTTACAAATTTATTGGAATGAAAAAAAACTACAACAAGTTTAAACAGTAAGAGTAATTTTAAGTTTACTACACGTAATCGATCATAGATATAAAGTCATAGATATAAATTTTTTGTTTTTGTCAATTATGAAGTGTACGAATTAACTCATTAACTCAACTGTGAGTTGTGTGTGTGTGCTTTTATAAGATGGCTGAACCATTAAACTTTTATATTTTGATTGCCACACACTACATTTACTAAGTTCAACTTCAATAAAATTAAGAAATAAATGTGAGAAATAGTTGTGCAATTATAGATATTTTGTTCAAAAATTAGCTAATTAATAACAAAATAATTTCCTGATATTTAGTGTAAAGTCAAATATACAGATATTGGTGTATTTCCTATGAAAGTTTAATATTTGTATACTTAAGGAGTTTGTGATGGATTAAATTTGTTGAGTTCATCTATATGGAGTGAAAATGTTTTTGTATGTGTTTTGTGAGTAGTGTTGGAATATACCGTGGCTGTTTTAAAATAAAAGCAACACTTTGTTTCTGTATACTTTACTTTCAAATATGGGAATGCAACAACCGAAACAAGTCTGTACCAGACCTAGTAAACACAGGCTGTTCTACAAGACCATTGATGTTAGTTTTTATAACAATGAACTGTGGTAAGAAAAACTTATACACTTTTAACTATAGAATGTGGGTCACAGTTAGTTTGGGCCAAGGAAAGTTTTATTTTTATGTTGTGTAATTTTGATAATCCATCACACTTGTCCTTTTTCATTATCAGCTTTCATTATCAGCTCTTTTTAAAAACTCGAGTTTTTTTAAACAAAAGTAAATAATAAGTTAAGAAATTTAATAACAGGTTAAAAAGGTAGTAACTGTTGTAATATTTTCAGTTTTGGAAAACAAAAAACAGGCAATAAACTAACTTTTTCGATTTTTATTGCCCATAAAATTCCTCCATATGGTATTTTTTCATGAAAAAGTTTACAGGCAAAAAAGAAAATGTACTTTCCTTGGCCCCTATTTTGGGTCTTTTACATTTACTTTGATAAACTGAGAATTATTTTATAATGTAATAACCTATGTTTTTTTAGTTAACTTAGCTGTTAGTGACCTTTATGTTTATGCTATAAAGCTGGTCTTTTTGTTCTAGCGTGTGCAATCACATTGCCGACACAACTAAAACAGAATTAGGGATGTTGCTCTTGTGTTTTAATTGCATGTGTAAAACAATATCACATGTTCAAAAGTTTATTTTTGTAGACAGACTATGAAGAATTAAAAAAAAAATTGCAGGCTTTGATACCATAAAAACAATTTTGTGCATGTCATTTGCGGCATGCCTAGCCTTTTCTTCATTGACAAGAATGACAGCTTCTTTCATATTGGTTTTTATTGTTATTTTTTTCTGTGATAAAGGAAACCTTAAAAAATGTGCTTTCACATGCATTGTGTAGTTCAAATCATAATAGAAAAAAGAACATATAAAAATAGCTGATGACTATCTAATTTTAATATAGTAAATTTCAATTTAATTGCTTTGTGATTGCATGGGAAATTAGATGTTATTGTTTCCTTCCTACATCATAAATGTAAAATTTTCATATCAGATACATCTTTAAAGCAGTAAGATGAGTTTTGTCTTATAATTTACGTCAAAGCTGTTCAATAAGTCAAAGCTGTATCCTTTAACCTTTCCACTTGCTGCAAAAAATTATAAACGTTTATTAAAAGAAACTTGATTATGAATTAGAAAAAACGAAACAAAATTTGGAGATGGAAAAGACCAGCATGCTCTCATTACTTAATTATCTTGTTTTATACAGCATATTTCATACAGCTAAATTGATATTCACTTACACAATACAAAATGTATACTTATATATTATTTGCTCCACTGATAATAACCTTATTTATTTTTTAAAATATATGCAGGGCTATGTGGTATTTAGTGGTGTAGTCATCTTCACACTTATCTTAGTAGAGAAGCCATTTGGCATATTGCTAAGGACAATTATGTCAGATATGCTTCCCATTTGTATTTTTACTTTTATGTATTTACGTATTTATAAACTTGTACAACTCTGATAACTAAGATGATTACATATAAAGGGAATTAGAAATGATTGTATTCATTTTCGTTACGTAATATTCATGCATCATTACACAGCACACTAGTTCAAGTCCTAACGTTTATAACACATGCAACAACTCCCACCCTTCTCACAAGTCGATTAACCATCAGAGCTGTAGCAAGTTAAACAGGAAACCCACCCACATGTCTGAGAATATAATTTCTTGCTCTTAAATCCATGTCAGACAAATAAATTTTTTTTAAAATGTTTATTTCGTGTCTTGCATACAAATTAAACAGGTCCATGTCCCAATAAGAATAAGACAGTGTTTATTTCAAACAGTTACGACATTGTTTGATGACAATTGTACTCTGTCTTGACAATTATACACCCTTGTATAGCTTTTGTGTTTTCTCTTTTAGGAGATTGGAGACATTAAATAAATGTGCAAAGTTATTGCAACAGCAGGTATGAATGAAGTTTCGTCTTATTACTTTGTATTTGTAGCTTAAATTTTGTCATTTTTCAAATTGGAGTTTCCCATTTGGCACTGATTCAACAGTGCCATACATAATTTGGGTGCATGTGTTCTTTTTTACTTTTCTCTTTGGAAATGCTTTTGTCATTAGGCTCTTACCTAGAATGCCTGCAAATTCAGATCACAACTTAATGAGAAAAGGAAACTTTTTACTCAATTTTTATGCACAAACTTTCATCCATCCCCTATTAATTTTTTATTCATCCCTCCCATAACGGGTTTCCCCCTTAATTTTCAAAATTTCCCTAATTTAAAATTTTTTAGCCTTAATTCACAGAAATTTTTTAGGGAAATATAAGATGTAATTTTTTAAATGAACTAAATATTATTTTCCAGAAACAGAATTTCTGACCAACTGATTTTTTATAATTTGAAAATCCAGTGATTATTTTTTAACTTCTTCATTACACTATACATGCACTATACTGTGATAATGGTCCACATATTTTTTTTAATCAGCCCTCTCAGTTAGGCACACAGGTAAACCTGAAATTTGAAATGAGAGTTGAACCTTGTTTGAATCATTAAGTATTACTACAGTATCAGGACAGAGAGAGTGTAAAGTAATTTTTGGTGCTCTTTTTTTAAACAACTATTTTCAGTAAATTATAAAAAAAAATATTTTAAGAAATAAATTAAACTACAAATTAATAAAATAAATGAAAAGATCAATCCTTCCATATTTATCATTTACCTATGATAATCATTTGTATACTGCAATAAAGAATCTTTTTCTTATTAAAAGCTATTTGTCTCATGCTCCAGAAATTTGAAGAATTAAGCTAAGCGCATGACAGAGGCAATATTGATGTCTTAATGATCATCACTCATTTTCAATTTCCGTCAAGGAGTTGTTATGGATATTTGTTAATTAGAAAGCTAATAACATGGATGGTTTTGCAACATGACTGCATCCTGTGAAGTAGACAGTACCAAAATTTGATAATTTTTGCTATCTCTGAAATGAAGTATGTTGATACCGTTGGTTAAGATTGCAATGTGTGATTAGAAAAGATTTGAAAAGGATTGGGTTACAGCTAATTAATTGATTATTAAAGGTCAAGTAATATCTTGTTATGTAATTTCTGTTTGTATCAACAAGGGTAGTTTTCTTAGGAATACATCATACCAGTAAAAAGACTTTGCATCTGAACAAGTAGAAATTTATTTTGTTCAGAGTAGGCCTTTTGCGTGTTGACTTTGTTATAGAGTTTTGAACGTAAATAATCTTTTTTCTTTCTACTTTTTGGCCATTCATTTATTTAAATGTGTGACTCTTGTTTTTTCTTCTCTATTTAAGCAGAAAGCAAAAATATAATTAGTTAGGTGAATTGTCTGGTCCCCATATGTGTTCATCTCATTAAGATTTTACTCATATCTCATTATGTTAATTATACATACAATTGATTGTTTATGATGGGCTCAAATGTTGTCCAAATGACCAGCTAATTGGTCAGTTTTGCAAAGTGTGGTATAAGTATTGTTTTGGAATACTGGAAATGAAATTAAGTAGAGTTGATGAAACATGAAGTCACTAGTAGTCTGGATGCTTTTCAAGACTTTGTGAAGAAAGTATGGATTGTACAATGATGTTAGAAGGAATAAATGGTGTTGAATTCAGACAAAATGTGTTGTTTTTTTTTAAAATTTAAATCACCCAGGATTGTATTATGTAACAAAGTATCTACTCTAGTTATTGCAGTTAAACAGATGTGAGCTTAATTTATGAATTTGTTATTACAGCAAATGTGTGCAAATTAAATGTTAGGCAGGCTCACCAAGACAACAACACTCTTACCTTGCTTTTGACATAAATTGATGTATATACAACATTAAATTCCAATAATTTTTGAATTCTTAAAGAACTAGTTTCCTTTTTAAAGTCAATTTTTGTTTATATTTGATCTAAGGAAAGGAAGTTTTTATTGATGGATTAATGTTCGTGACTGTTTTTATGTAAACCTGTCATTTTTAAGTGTAATCTTTTTCTTCATTCGTGGGATTGGCACACTCCTTCTCTGGTAAATTATAAAAAAGTTATTTTGAAAGGGAAACACAGTATTTATTGCTGTCTACCCTTATATCCTTTTTTTAAAAAGTTCCAATGTCTTCATTTAGTATTGTTATCGAAATGTGCATATATCGCAGGAAGAGTTTTTGATTAATGTGTAAAGAATTCTTGCAAAATTGGTAGTTTTATAAACCAATTTTACTATCTCATTTGACCATTATACTGTTTTAAACTGTTGATGTAATAATGTTCAAAGGAAGTATATTTCTAATTCTTCCTACCTTTAGATTTTTTTGATGGTTTGCATTTAAAAGATTAACAATATTTTTCTCAACTATTTATTTGTCTACGCAATCTGTATGTAAATAATAATGATATTCATTTCCTGTTAGTGGTGTTATGGCTATGATTGCTTCAGCTTTCTCATAACATGCATGAAATAATCACACAGTTTTATTTGTATTTGAACATCGAACTTTGAAGTAATGTGAAAAATAAACAAGCCAATCTAACTGTTTTTTTTATTGTAATTATGTCCTTAAAGATCTCAACTCAGTCATGAAATATATTTTTTTATGTATGTAATATCTGGTTTTTCCATTGTGTTTAAACTACAAACAGTACAGGGGAGTATCTATCTACTTGTTTTGAAATTGTGTCAAGGTTTTCACATTTTGCAATAAAGTTTAGTAACCTTTTTTCCCCCTAAAAATGATCAAAATCTCAACATGTATTCCCCAGTCAAGGAATTAATTATGTTTATAAGTATTATTTTTTAAATAACAATAGTTTTTTATGCTACATCATCATTTGTCAAGTTTGTAATTAATATGGTCTTTGATCTTCTATTGTGTCCTGTTTTTGTCAAAGGTTGTATTACGTTGAAAAATATTGTTACATTGTAAGGCCATGTGAAAATTGGCATAAAACAACATCAAGTTTTGTTGATTTTACTTTAAGGTTGAGTGATCTTTTATGTGTTTGTGGTTGGTATTGTCTATTGAGTTTTATGCCAAGGTGCTTATAAATTTTTTTAATGATGGATCAATAAGTGAAGTTTTTGTAAAATGGCTAAAGTATATAAATTTTATCTTGCCTTGTGTTAGAAAAGATTATTCTATGTTGAATAACTTTTGTTGTTGGAATAAAGTAGAAAATAGATGTGACAAAGAATATTAGAAAGTACAAGCAAATAATACTCGATTTATAGATAAACATATGAACATTTTGATGTATTTTTAAGGCTCTCTGTTAACTGATGTAAGAAAAAGATTTTAGAAGAGTAGACTGAAGAAATTTACAATGCTTTTACTTTTTCTAATGGCTTGCAGTTATATTGTGTTTAAAGATTTAAATAAACTGAGATTAAAAGTGTGCTGAAGTTAGCCAATTTTAATTAACAATGACCCATACATGACAGCAGCAATAATCTGGTCAATTAATACAAGATCAATCTTTATTGTTTTACTTTTATCAGTTTCTTCCCTATATTATAAGTTAAGCTGGGTACATATAAAGTACAATTTGCTCACGCATGTTTGGAATTTTATACGTTTTATATCATTCTGAAATGTGACATTGGGTTTTATGTTTAAGCATAATAGTGCAGAGAATACAGCAGTATCAGACACATGAAGAAATCAGATCTGTATTAGTATAGGAGCAGCAGCATGAAATATTTTATGTGCGATTTGTTAGCCCTGACTTTTTAATATTATTTTGCTTTGAACAGCATTGTTTTGCATTGGTTATGTCTCCTTAGGATGAAAGATTTTGAATTGTTTATATATTTTTTATGAGATGATTACCTCAGCAGTTTTTATTCTTTTAATTGGTTGGTAATGTTTTTTAGTGTTCCATAATTAATCATGATTACCTTTGGTGATACTATCCTTGGAGCATATTTTATACAACTTGGTTTGTTTGTTCGTGTTGTTAAGTTGCTATTGTTCAATTATTTTATTTTTAGAGCAACGGATTATCTAAAAAGAGTATTCACCATACAGATTTTAATTCAGTACCTGGAGAAATCATTTCAGAAGAGGGTTCTAGAAGTTATACAGAAAACAAACTAGAACATTACATACATCAAGTGAACAGTGAAAGCAATAACACAAACACTGAAACTGATTTTAAGGGACGAACAAATCGATCACTTTCATGCAGTGGCACATTTCCTGTTAACAACAACAGTAATAAGGATAAAAACACGGAGAATTACATTGATGAGATAAGCTCCAATATTGTTATTGCAATTAATAATCAATACATAGAAAATATTGAAGAATTGGAAAGTCAAAACAGACCTGCTTTTCGAAGTAGTATTTATGATAATGTTCCAGAGTTAGACGGTGACTTGCAAACAGCAATGTTAGATCGCAACTTACCACCTGAGTTAAAGTTTGCAATTAATGATAGTTTTTACATGACTGACCTGACACTACAAGACGTTACACAAAAAATGCAAGTAAGACGACAAAGTTCAGAAGACGATGATGATGATGTGTGTTCAATATCTTCACAGGAGGAAGAGGAACTTGATGAAGCAGAAAGTTTGCACTCCCTCCACCACTTAGATAGTCCTTGTACTATAGGCGCGTCAAAAATTCCTGGTATGGGCTCAGTAGATTCTGGTGTACCATCTTCACCTGTTATGCGTTCACCAAGGTATATTTAAATATTACATTTTGGGTTTTTATGATTAATTTTTGTCGGTGAAAATGATTTTGTTCTTTTATAACTGGCTTCATATGTTGATTTCATATGCTAGAAAGCCTCTGGTAAAATATACCAAAGGCTCTCTGCCAAATTGTTTTTTTTTAGAATTTTTATTACACTTATTTAAGCTCTTCCTCTAAATTCTGTATCCGTATTAGCACATTGTAAGTATCCCCATTTTTATTGACACAACATAAACCTTCATTAATGTGATGGATTATATTTAACGTAAGAATAAAACAAGATGTGTTAAAAAAAAACACTTTGATTTAAAATCATTTTGAGTCATGATCTTGTTAAGATTGATGTTACGAATGTTGGTGATGGTGCCTTTGTTACCATTTCTCGGCTCAACTCTTAAAACTTCCCTCATAACCAATGCTTTTTATAATATGATAAATGGTTCAAATCCAATTTTAAAAGAGAAAGAACAAAAGAGCATTGTTTATAGCTTTGCACTAGCAGCTTGACCTGTAATTGATTTTTAACAAGTTTGAAGCCACATTTCTTTAACCTCTTTACATTTCAATTTTTTTAATTTTTTTATATATATTATTTTTTTTATATAATCATGACTCATTAAAGTATAACATCTGGTGAATATAATAAAGCATGTTTTTGTATATGTTTTTTTAATTTGTAAACAGACTTTTCATTTTATTTTTCAATTTTAACTTTTAAATCGTGACCAAACTCAAAAAGAAACCTTTCCTTCTCCACAATATAAAACGTGGGATGTGTTGGGTACAGAAAACCAAAACACACTTCTTTATATTTCACACAAATGTTTTCTACTATTTATTGCAGTACTTAAGCAGGTATGGTTTGTTATTTCAGTGTAAGGAAGAGAAGAGTTCGATGGCATAGTTTTCAAGTTTCATGCGAAAGAGAATCAATGATTGTGTAAGTGTTAAAGTATTTTAATCTTCAAAACTGTAACCGAGAGGCTTTACCAGTCAAGCTTATTCTCTACATCCTGCATGTTATGTAATGATCTATTAAAAGGAAACACTCTTGAGGTAATAATTAATAAAAACTGAATCTTTTGGTTATTTTTAGGAGCAACAAGATTATGTCCCTTTCGGCTGGTCAGTTAAATGTATTAAAAAAGCTATCACTATTACGATTAACTGCTGTGCTAGAAAGATATTCGTGTCAAAACAGAAATGGGTGGCACTGGTAAGTAATTCTCATTTTAATATACAATAATAAAACTCTGCAAGTGTTCTTAGAATCTCTAGATAAAATTCGAAGGAACCTTAATGTTCTTGTCAACGAAGGTAGATTTTACAACATGTTTTCCAAATGAGATGTACCCAAAGGAGATTTTAATCCACATTAAGATTTTGTCATAGGGTTTTTCATGTCAGGGTTATGAAATTTGCATATGCTTCGTAACTTGTACACCTAGTTTCATTTCTGGTGAATCGTGTTTACATAAACATTTTTAGAGCATTATTGGGTTATTTTGACTTACTTAAGATCAACCCCAATGAATTTTATTTTGACTAAAGCCATTAAGACATTTATAAAAATTAAACTAGAGATCAAAATAGAAATTTCATTTCAATGTTAAAACTTCATATAAAGACTGCCTAAGTCATTTTTTTAAACTTTACCTGCATTCTTGTTGTTATCAAGTATATGCACACAATTGAAAGAAATTGTTTTGTCTTCGAAATTATAATTCTTAGACTTTTTAGCAAAATAATCTTCTACTGTGCTCCCTTTCGCTTACCAGTAAGATATCATAAAGTTGTTGGTTCTCTCTCTTGGAATAATTTTATTATATATTTTAAAGTTGATTTTTCTACGACTATCCATATTTATATGCATGTCTTGTTTTATTCATAGGACTGTACCAAAACTGCTGAAAAAATTCAAGGCACCAGACTATAGAGGTATATTTCCTTTAATTTATTTTCTCCCTTACTACCATACCATATTTACACTTTCTCTTATACTTAGGAATTATTATCATGCCATTTTTAAAATCTTTCGTATGGATTTCCAGGATTACTTTTAAACGTTATTGTTTCTTGTTTCATTTTGTGTACTTTTTGTTTTTCATTTTAGATAAAAATATATTTGGTGTTCCATTATTGGTAACTGCAGAAAGAACAGGCACTTCGTTACCACAAGCAATTATACTTGCTCTAAACTATTTAAGCAGACTTGCTGTAGACAGTGTAGGGATATTTCGTAAGTCTGGCATGAAGTCACGAATAGATAAATTACGAACGCAAATGGAAAACAGCCCAGATAAAGTTGATTTTGATGGCTACTCCGTTTACGATGTTGCAGATACTGTGAAGCAATTCTTTCGAGAACTACCAGAACCTTTACTTACAACAAAACTTGCAGATACTTTTATTTCAATTCATAGAGGTAAGATTAAAGTAAAATTCACTCCAGATTTTTGCATTTTTAAAAAAAAAATGTCTCATAGTTTGAAAAACTAACAATATTGTTGACAAAACTGTGGTAAATACCTCGTGGAAACACGTCTTTATGTTTGAGGCACCATCAAACAACTATACCTATTTCCTAATTTATGGCATAATTTATTTGTATACAAATAAATTATGCCAGGAAAAAAGCGCATGAATTAAACATGCATGTTTTTATTCCAGAAGTATATCAGTATTTTTTAACCTTAACTATGACAGTGAAAAATTTTTACTAATTATTAAATAAAAATATTTTTAAGGGCACAGGCCACAAAGAGTAATATTTAAAGGAAAATGGAGTTAATATATGAAAAAATTATATTAAATAGAATAACTTAAAAATAAATTAGAAAAATAATGGTATTTGAACTAAAATCAGGAAATGAAATTGCATCATTTTTACATTGTTTAAGTAGCTTTAGCCAGAAACCAGTTCCTGATTGAAGAATAGAGAATTTTTAATGCCCTTGTTCGTTATCAGGTTTAGTAACTAAAAGGATTTATATCTTAGCTCAATTAGATCTGTTTGCATTTCGTTAAAATAGGGTTCTTATGTATTAAACCTAATTCCCGATGTGCCAATAGGTATTTTTTTTACAAAATTTTGCTTATAAGGTTTTATACGACTTGTTCCTATGAAGGTAGTATATAGTGTTCTTTGCTTTTAGATGTACCAAAAGAATTACGTCTGCAAGCCATGCAACTAGCTATTGTTTTGATGCCAGATGAAAATCGTGATGTACTACAGACTGTGTTATTATTTTTAAACGAAGTAGCATCACACGCCTATGTGAACCAAATGAGCGAGAAAAATCTAGCCACGTGTTTTGTGCCAGCATTTTTTCACCTCTGCGGAGGTAGTAACAGTAAATACGAGAAGAATCTGAGTGCGAGTAGCGCGCCAAAAAAGCTGAAACGTGCAGTATCTCAGCAGTGTCAAAAAGAGTTGGACGATACCATGGTAATGGCGGTTGTTTATTTGATTATTTGTTGTTAATAATTTTCTTATTTGCGATTTTTTCAATTTCTAATATTTTATACTATTTTATGCATCAAAGATCCATTAAATTTTTAACTGTTTTTTTTTCAACTTAGGCTGCTCAGGAATGTCTTGCTGAAATGATGAAATGTGTTCGATTCTTATTTTCTGTAAGTATTTTTCATACCATGTTGAACTCGCCATTTACGTTCGGATAACGAATTAACAGTGTCCGTTGTATGAAATGTCTTATCTGCTGTTATATTTTTTTTATTGGGTCTCGATTTGTCAAATGCTGTCTTGATTAGTCAACCCCTATTTTCTATGTTTAGGTACCAGACGATGTTATGATGAAGAGTCAATTTTCATACATTGAGCAAGGTGATCCAGTGGCGTTGGAAGACTTAGGCCAACATTCAGAAGATGCTGGTGTAACTGACAGTTATTTGAGTTACATCGACAATTGCTTTGCTGGCCTGTTGCAGGTAAATGGACGCGGGTTTTACGTGAAATGACTTTTCAAAAGGTGGCCACGGTCAAAAATAGAAAAAATTCTTATTTTGCATCAATACTTCTTTCTTCTTTGTGGCCATGTTTCTCGGTATTTTTATGCATAGTTTAACACTGGGGAAAGGTCGAAGCATATTCTTCACAAGTAATTTGCCGTAAAATGTTAGACAGTGATAAATTAGGAATTTAATTTTTTTGATTACATTTTTAGATGTTTATAATAAGTAATTACGGTAATAGAATATATGAGATAAGTTAATAAAGAACTTTGCACTGGCTTTATGGAGACCAAGCAGCCAAGAATTCTGATAAGGTCCAACATGGGACAACATAGTCATGGAAATTTTGGGCATTTTAATTGGCAATTAATATTTGGAATATTTATTTTTTCTTTCTGTGTATACAATGGACATAACTTTAAATAATTAAGCATTTTTTTAGGAAGCCACTGTGAATAGTCGTTCTTCGAAGAAATGGGAAATTCACTCGGAAACAAATGAAGTCGTTGTATCGTATCGCAAGATGAGCGATGGTTATCCATTGCGTTTGTGGCGTGCTGTTACTGAAATATCCGCCTCACCTGAAGAAATCTTAAAAAGGATTGTAAAAGAAAGGTACGGAAAAATATTTTGTAGTAAAGGGTGTGATAATATTAACTCTGAACAATGTTGGGTGAAAAAATAAAAACAAAGAACCAAAGAGCGATGACAAGGCTGAAAATTTCGTGATTTTTCTGACTTCCTCTTTTTTCCCGAAACGAAACAAACAAACAAAAAAATGCATCTTTCAAGTCAGAAATTTTCTCCTTTACTGATATTATGAAATGAAATAAAAACTGCCCAAAATATAAGAACGTAACAAGAACAATTTGAGGTTCAACATGTAAAAAGATAAGAAAACTTCGGACAGACGTTAAATTTGTTGGTTCTTAGAAGAAAATTGCAATTTAATTGCATTTTTGTATTATTTTGTTCCTTTTAATAATGTTTACCAAACTATCAACCAAAATTAAAAAAAAACTTACGGGGAATAAAAGAACGGTTTTTAATTTCATATTTAGGCACCTTTGGGATGACGAGATTCTTCAGTGGGAAGTAGTTGAAAGACTGGATACGAATACTGACGTTTTTTACTACGAAACTCAATCGATAGCTCCATCAGTAAGAAGAGACTTTGTAATACTACGTTCATGGAGGACGAATCTGTCCGGAGGGTCATGCGGATTGGTGATGACGTCTGTGAAACACAAGCAAGCTCCACCATCCACGGGCGTCAGGGGAACACTACTGGCATGTCGCTGTCTCATTGAGCCAATTGGGTTAGGAAGATCGCGTATGGTGTATATAGCGAGGATTGATTTAAGGTAAAGTTTGATATGTGTTAACTAACAGCTTGAGAAATGACAGAAGGAAATTTGCTAGTGAACAGGTTTTATACGAATACTCGATTTTATATTTTCTTTAAAATAAAACTTACAGTGGAACATTTGGAAATATCTGCCTAGTAATATATAGAAGGTATATATACCTATATGTACCTATATATACTTTCTATATCTTGATTGTCATACGATTCAATGTTTATTCAGCCTATTTGTCTTGTGGATTAGAAAAAAACTTTTGTTGCCTGCTTGCGGGAAGAAATTATTGCTTTTGTATATTCAATTTGACACTGCAACATAATGCACACAACGTTTTTTGTCTGCCATTATTAATAATTTTATAACTTTTTCAGAGGTCGCAGTTCGAGATACTACAATAAAGCAATTGCACCTCGTATCATGTCTTCCGGTATAAGAAAAGTAAGAGACTCTTTCAATTGTGGTCCAGATGGTCCCGAAACAAATGTATAGTACATTTTGACGACCAGATCGCGTATCTGGTCCTCCTTCGTGTTCAGAGAAAGCCTCGATAAGTGACATCGACAGACAGCCATACCTCCTAAAAGAGTTTTAAATCCTGGCAACAACTTGCTAGGCTCGAAGTTGCCTTACAATGAAAAAAAGAACCATTAATCAAGTAGCCGTTTTGTTTGGTTTCTATGACAACGTTCATTGTACCAGAAAGGTAAATAAAATGGCGTGGTGTACTATTGTATCGAAACGCAAAGCAGCTTGGGATGTATGATAATAATTATTGGGAAATTTGTTCCTCATGACTTGAATATTTTGTACATATGTAAACTAGATACGTAAATTATATGGTTTATTAACAACGAGTTTTGTATTGGTTTTTTTATATATATTCAGCAGATCAAAATTGAATCAGTTTTTTATATGAGAATTCTTATGTTCTTAATTTAATTTAGTTTACTTTATTTACTATTTTTATTTAGAATCTTGCTAAACGAGAAGGCATGGTAACTAAGTTACCATTTTGTAATAGTTCAATGTGACTGTGTGACTGAAAATCTTCCTGTATTTTTATTTTTGTCCATATGTCAATTTTCATCAACGTTTTGACAAGGGACGAGATCACATTGCATGTAATTTGTGTTGGCACACTAACATGTGAATTTTTTAAATTTCCGTTATGTGGTGTACCTCTGCTAAGGATTAATAATAAGAATTGGTGTACCTCTGCTAAGGACCCAAAGAACGTGACGTTGTTTAGTGAGATAAACAGGAAATGAAACTCCCATCTCTCTTCCTTGGCGTACGTGTTGTGTTCACGTGTTATTTATATAGTTTGTTACATAATTTGTGCAGATATTAAACAAACGTATTGTTGCTTCAATCTATAACTTTTAGAGCTCTTCTGTTGTTCACAATTATTTGAATTCTTTAGGACGTTATTATCCTTTTAAAATACGACTTTTAGTGCTGTTATTTTTTTACGAATTTATTTTTAGGCTATCTTCAACTTCTAGCTTTCTATATATACCTCATTGACTCTTTTTTTCTTCTTTTTCAAACGGTCAAATATGAACATATAAACAACATAATTTCTATTTCTTTTGGAAGAAGATTGAACATTTTTTGGAGTCAAGCGTTACACCAAGTTCATGGCAACAGGTATAATTTTCTGCCTGGTGCAAAAATATTTTCTGTTGTTGTGAACATTGGGACCTTTTGTATACTAAGTTCATGCGAGAGCTACCACAAACGAAGTTTATGGAAATTATATTCTCTTCTTAATAGCTATGTGTTTTAAAGAGTTATTTTTGATATATTTGAGTTTTAATGACGCCACTATATAGAAAACACTTGTGAGATAATACCCAACCTCGTCTTCATGTATTTTGTTTTCTTCTGCAATATGAACGTAATAGGAGGACAAAGGCCATGGGGAGGAGGTTGGTGGTAATACGATGACTTTTATAGAAAGATAAATTCTCCAGTTATTTATATATTTTAATACATTCTTATATAAAAGTCCTGAGACGGAAGTTGTAAGTAAAATTTTACATCGTCAAAATTAAATGTTTTAATATTTTCAATCGAAATTGTCTCAGCCTAGAACAATACGCAAAGCTCCCTGGGAAGACGTTTTTTATACTGGGAAATCTCTGTATGATAGATTTTACTGACTTTACTGAATTTAAGGTTCAAAGATAATAACTTTTGTGTTGCTGTGCCAGATCCGCAAGTATTTGAAACCGTTTTATTGCTTCACGCTGCTTTAATTTCTGAATAATTTCGTGTAGTTTTTATATGAGCTTTAAATTACTGGCGATAGCCAGCCGACAAATCTTAAGTTGCATGTTAGTTTACAAAGCCAGCAAAGAGATTTAAATTTCTTTTGTTTAAAACAAAAAAGCATGAAAACGAAACAAAACAAATCAATTTATCATCATTCACATTTTTTAATGTGGTGCAACAAATGTTTGTTTATGGGGAACGACAGGATTTTTACATGCGCGTGCAATGTATCATGTTGCATTGCACGCGCATGAAAAAAAGTCGCTCGTGTCGCCCTAGCTTTACCAACAAAGACAACACAAAAACACATATCAACACAAAAGCAACCAGCCTCACGTCAGATGTTACTGGTTCTTATAACAAAAGCGTGTGCATTCCGTAATGTGATTAATGAGGCATGTCCTGGCTAAAATTATTACTTAAAAGATCTTTGTCATAAAAATTAAGTCAACATTGATAGTGCATGTGTCTAAATAAAAGGAGAGTGTACATAAATGGCTGTAAGGGTTATTTTCGAACTCACCCCTCGTAAATTTTTTGTACAAGCTCCACATTAAGTTAGGACATATTACTTTTTGTGGGCCAACCCAAAGGAACCTTTTTTTTTAAATCGTCGTAACATTTAATCGTGATTATTAAATTGCTTTACGTAACACATCTATGGTGTTACAATATGTTTATCTTCACATGCACAGTCGAATACAAGTTTATCGAATTCGATAATTGTATTTCATTTTGAAACCAACTAACTGCTTCATCTTGAAAGAACATTGCATAAAATTTTAAACTGTTTCGTATATTCACGACTTCTTATAAACAGCTGCATGAAAAGTCCTTTAGAAATCAAACTTAACTTTTCACCCCCTTTGATTATTCCTTTGCTGTTTTTCCGCAAAGATACACGTTCCCTGAACAAAACTATAGAGCCCCTCTGGAACATTTTCTCTGTTTTTAGCTATTTCGTTGTAGACGCATAAATACATCTTTTTTAACCTCGTTTCCAGGTCCTGTTGTCTCTTTTTTATACGGGACGACGTTGTATCACCGTCTTGAAGTAAAAAGATATAAGATTCCCTGGGGACGGGGTTTATCTCTTTTCCTGATATGTTTGAAAAAGTTTAAACCAAACCGTGAAACTAAAATATCGTTTTTTATAAAAGGTTAAGAAACGCAACGGTAAAGATATTAATAAATGCAACCTCGTCTTCAGGAAGCTTTGTCTCTTCTAAAATAAGAGTTCTGAGAACAAGTTTGCTACAAATAAATTTGTGCAGTAGTGTTGATTTTTTTACATGCTATACGAGTACATAATTTTTTGTTCGTGCTGTGGAAGCAGAAAGCGAAACATTTCTACCTACATGATAATGTACTAGGCAAACTAAAAGACAACTTTTAAATAATCACCGTAGTCCTTTCAAAATTGGCGTCACTTAAGCTGTTAACGTTGAGTTTCGATTCATACACGATCGCTAAATGTAGCGGAATTTTCTAGAACAATATAAAAGCAAAGTGCTACTATAAACGTGACCATCTATTAAAAGAAAAATTAATTAGAAATAAAATCCTAAACAACCAACGTCGCACAGACAAAATCTTATGCTGTCAAAAAGAGGTGACTTTGTCATAATTTTATTGTGTACTACGACATCTTATTTTTAGTATATCTTTTTAAATCTTGCTAAACTTTGAGATGTAGAACTTTGGAACGGTGAATGTGGACACGCGGCTTTATAGTTTTTACAAGCAACAAGTATTTTTTTTTAAATCGGAATGTCACATGACATGCTCTAAGTCAATCCTAATCAAGCCAGATGAGCATCCATTATGCACGAGGAGAGAGCGAATGGTTTTAATATCTACTTTTTAATTTTAGATATCTTTATGTTCTTGCTGTGATTACTTCGTTAATTTCCTAATAACTATTTAGTTTTTAATAAAGCTTTCTTTGAGATTGTTCATGAAAAATCTTTGTTTCCCCTTCTCCTTTGTGACATCAAGAATCGGTTTAAAGAATATCAGCAACGAAAAATCAACCTTGAGTTTTTTTGTTATTTCATTCAAGGGTCATGGAATTAAGAACTATTCATTAATGCTATATTGTAAAGGTCTATGCGAGCGATATTTTGACAGTGGAAACTTGACCCTCGTCTTTTGTCTTTTTTTCTTTTCGCCGTCCCAATATCAGAAAGAGAAAAATAGCCCTGGGATCGAGGCTGTCTGACAGTGTTGGCATTTCATCATTAACCGATCATATAAGACATATAAATTACAATCTGATTTTTTAACAAACTCCGTCTGCAACACCTGGATCGTCGACATTATTCGCTTGGCTAATATTTTTCGTCAAATTTACACTTAGTCACGCGACTTATCTGACAAACCCTGGATCCGCGCCTGATTTTGTCCGATGAAGTTAGCAATTTTTGTTTTTTTTGTTGTTGTTGTTGTTCCTTTTAGAAATATGGTCGGAAATTTTCTAAATGTTCTAAATGTTTCTAAATTTTTTTTAAAAACTTTTATTTGGACTCGATCTTTTTTCTCCCACTCCACGTCACGCAAACATCTTGTGGCTACAATTAATTTTTTTAAAAATCTCGTAGATACAACATCGTCCCCAGAGCCATACGAATTTTTATACAACCAAGACTGTCACGAAAAATAAGTCCTTGGAATAAAAATGGTCTGGAAAATATACTGGACACGAAATTGAAAATAGAAAATTGTCCCGTTAATGGGTTAACAAGAATAAAAAATAAAGTTCATGCGCCTACTATCAATTTTCATAATATCAACAAAATATTTTTTAATTTGTTAGTCGGTCCTGTACCAAGTCCTTTAAAGAGAAATAGCAACACGAAGAGAAAGTTTTTGAACCAATTTTTTAAATTAAAAAATGCTTGTTAATTAATTGGCGGGCTTTTAAGAACATCGTTACAAGTATGTCAATTTCCTATTAAACATTGACGGTAATTATTTCTGATTAATCACCTTGCGGTAACTTTGAAAAACTCCTACATTAATTTTATCTCAAATATGTCACATCCTGACAGCAATGTTTATGATGGTTTTATGTACACTGGTGGCATAAATTTGGGGAAAGTAAGCGGGTTATACACGAAAAGTTCCAAAGTACGTGTGATGGAGCGCAGAGTATGGTGGTTGCGGTGGTGTGCTATAATTAGTTCACGGTAAACACGCGATTTAAACTTTTATTTTTACATAACGTAATCAGAGCTAAGACGTATCATTTTGTGCTTAGCCATATTGGTGCGTTAATGGAATCTTTGAGAGGAAAGGAAATCCGTTTTATTACTTTCATCTCATAAACACAGTTGACTTGGATGACAGTTTTTGTATAAAATTTTTACGTCATAGGATTGAAAATTTACCGCACAAAAAAAAAAATTTACCGCACAAAAAGGACGTTACGTTACACACGCTTTTGAAATCCTATGAAGTTAAAAAATCTTGTCTTATTTACATAAAGAAAATTAGAATTCAGATGGTATATGAAGTATAAAGGTTGTACATACATTTTCTTAAAAATAAAACTAAGTTAAAGTGCGAGCAAGAAAAAAACTTGAAAATAATGTAAGTATTTATTAATAAAATTTGTTATTGCATAAAAGAAGCATTTAACCACGAGCGTAGGCGTACAAATTAACATTTTGAGTTTGTCCTCTAGTAAATAAAAATAAGTTTAACTCTTAACACCTCGGGAAAGACAATTAACTTTTGATAAAAATCGAGTTTGAAAAACCTATAAAAGAACGAAAGAAATAATCTATATAATATATAAAGATATGGTTTGTTTTTTTGTGAAATATTTATATTTATTTTTAGATACTACAGGAAAAAATTATCTTCGATTTGGTTCAGTATCGGAAGATAGAAACGAAAAGAATTATTGGGTAACATTTTAATAACAAATTTTGTGTACGAGAAGTACAATGTCGCGACCACATTCACACTCATTCACAGGCGTAGTGAACATTGACGATAAAATCCTCAAAACGGACAGCTTTGCTAAAGTTACGCGACAAGAACTAGTTGATATGGCCTGTAACATAAAAAAGCCCCCACCGCGTCTCCGAAAATTAAGTCTCGCTACGATAACATGTTACGACGACCCGTATAAAAAGAGATCTTTAAATCAGGTTAAATTAGAACGGAGCAATTCACTACCAGATACGAAAACCTTACACGATCTAAATATCAATTTTACGAGCTTAACTCGAAAAAAGAACGAGTTGGTAAAAACTCGAAGTGTTACTTTCCATCCAGAAACTATCTGTTTAAATGCAGCTGCTGATAATGACTTTGAAGAGCTAAACGACATTTTGGAAAATGATATTGTGGATATAAATTATAAAAATAGCTCGGGATTGTCCATGATACACCACGCAGCCGCTGCAGGAAGCTTTGAGTGTTTGAAATTATTACTCGAAAACGATGCTGAAATGAATGCCTTAGAAGAACGCGGTTTTACGCCATTGGATTTAGCGATAAGAGGTGGCTATTTTGATTGCGCTTTATTGTTAATAAACGCTGGTGCGAGAGTTGAAAAAATTGTAAATGGATTACAGCTTTGAACAGTTTGACTGAACATAAAGTTGTATTTCCACAAAATCTTTCAATATGGCTACTCATACGAGAAGTAAAATCTTATTTTTCGCCGGAAATATTAAAGCGAACAATCGTATTTGGACACAATCGTGACATCCGAGTTAAGATGTTCCACATCGTTCAAAAGCACGGTTTGTAAAAGTTCGTTAAGTTAAAAAAGCGAAAATTTTTGTATGATGAACAAGTAAAAAAGCTGCGTATCTACCAATTCTTTTTATTTTTTGATCATTTCTCATTGTTCCATGTGTCTTCTATAAAAAAAACATCTGGATCTGTATCTCACAGAAATCTGTAAATAGGGCCTGTTAGCTTTTGTTAAAAACCTCAAATATGTGCTTAAATATGTATTTGAACATTTATCAAGTATTTTTTTATATCTATTTGTACATAATATTTAGTTTTGTCAAGTGTTACAAGATTATATCTATCACATGTATATAATGTAGAAAAAATATTTTGTTTGTATTACGAGAAATGTAAAGTAACTAAGTAATTTGATGTGATCTATTTGGTTTATTAAAAACTCCATATCGAGAATGGTCGAATAAACAGCCCTGTTATCCACGCGAATAAACGGCCAGACAGAAAATGCAAACAAGAATCCTGTTAATAAACGCCCTTGTCAAATTATCAGAAAATTTTAATAAATGACCAGCGCGCAGTAACAAAAAGCAAAAAAACTTATTCAACTTTTTTTTGTTGCTTATCTTCTCTACACAAGAAACTTTCCGCGACATTTTGTTTTAAAATGAATTTTTTGCGGCTCCAAGGATTCGTTGTATTTTTTATTATGTTAAGGAATACACCTAAATTATACAACTATGCTTTTCAAAAAAAAAATTTAAAAATAAACTGGAATATAAAACTTAAGTTATATTATTATTATTTGCCCAGGATAATCTCTATTTCCTAATGGTACCATTATCAGAAAGGGTCCTGCGAAGAGGTCCTAGTGTATTTAAAGTTCCATTTGAGCTACGGAAGGCGTGCAAGCACAGCAATCGCTCAACATAAGATATCAATCCTATTCTCATACTGAACATCAAGCAGAAAGAATCAATTCACACTTTTATAGTCCCTAGCATGATTTGGTCGGAGTTTGAACCTTCCGTACTGGAGGCGAGCGCTATACCATAAAACCACTAGTCGGTACAACGTTGTTTTCCTCGCCGTAAGAAGAAAGAGTTGGAAACGAGGTTTAAATCTTATTTAGCAACCGCAAGCAGTCAAGAAATCAATAAAAATTCATTTCAAGCTTACAAATCCTGTCAAGATATCAACCTTTTATATTTTACAACAACATCAATGAGCGTCAGTACTCGAAAATTGTTTTCACCTTCCGTTTCTCAAGTGATCACTACAAAAAAAGACTGATCAAATACCAACTTAGTTCTCAGTGTTTTTGTTTCTCACTATACCAAAGAATATAAATTTTGTTTTTTATATCGTGGATGTATTTCAGCGAACCTTATTTTCATTATTATTATTTTCATAACAATTTGTCTGTCAGTATAGAGAGAATGCTTGGCTCGATGAACAAATAGTTTGATTAAAAGTAAAATTTTTAAATTACAAGAAGCGTTTGTTCCCAAAACAACACTGACTGTATAATCCAACCTTGTCCCCAGGGCTCTTTTTCTCTTCCTGACAGTCTCGGACGTCGAGAAGAAATAATACTATTTCTTCTTGCCGTTCGAAATTGTCAGAAAGAGAAAAAGAGCCCTGGGGACTGAGTTGTGTACAATCTTCATAGTTCATAAATTTGAATATTTTTTTGCGCTGAAATCTAAACACACATACGTCAACCAAGAAAAAGTAAAAACAACAAGTTTTACTTCACACCTCTGTGTTTACCTTTCTTAAAGAATCCTTTCCGTTGTTTCGTTTTTACCCTTGTAAACCTCAGTTTTTCATACATTATCATATATCTTCATTTCACAACACTCGGTTTATTGTGGAAGAATGCCATAAATCCTCCAGATAATATTAAATTATATGAGTCGCCTACCTAAAATGAAATATGTGTTTTAAAAAACCATGCCCTTTTATTTCCCTCTTCTGACACGCCCCACCCCGAAAAAAAAGGACATTTATAAGAAACAAATAAGGAATGCCTGCTTCTAAGTTCCTGAAAATAGTAAACATGAAACCTGCTAACTTGCGTTTGTTCACTGGGACAAATCGTTTACAGGGTTAATTTCTAATACGAGCTGATTGTTTATTCATTAGGAGGAAAGGTAAATAAAGGACAATTGGTTTTTCTTAACTATGAAAATTGAGCAATATACCGCTACATTTGTATTAGTTATATTCGTGTTTCTTAAAAACTTTCAAACGTAATATTTTGTAATCCGATAAGTGTTCACGCTGAAAATATACATCTAGATTTTGCATAATACAGTTTAATTACCTTTGACGCGTTTTTTCTCTTAATATTTCAAAATTCACTTTTGCTTTTTTTTTGCATGAGTACTTTTGGTTAGCCTTAGGCTGGATCTGTTGATAGATTGGCTTGGTGGTAAAGCGTATAGCTTTATATAGACTTTTGAATTTTTGTATACTGTGATTTCAGCTATAAAACATCAAACATCATTGAAAATGACAAAACCCTTTTGACGTTCGTCAATAAAAACTAATAACTAAAAAGTTAAATCCTAACGGAGAGAAGGTTTAATTATTGTTTTTACCAAAGAGTTGGATAAATGACATTTTGTGGTCTTCGGGTATTCCAAATATGTAAACAAAAAATGCTCGTTTCTGGCAACGTGTTGCAAAAATATATAAAAGTACTAGAGTACTTGTTTCCGCTTCTAATGGAGACTCCAAAGGTAAAAATTGTACATACAATATTTAGAGCACAATCTCCTTCATCATTGAAAAAATGTTACAATATAACTTTTCTAAAATTGTCTCATTAATAGCAAAGTCACTTCCAAGGCTTTATAAAAGTGCGACAGGTTCTGCTCTTATGCCCCTTTCGCAACGGGGGTAGTATAGATAGCTGTAATAATGCTTTTTAAAGTCTTGTAAAACACTAGAACTAGAAAACTTTACAATTTCAAAAGTGTCGCTTACCGGATAATGTTTCACAACCACATTTCAGTGTTGTTTAAACCATTTTATCACTACACAGTTCTTATAGTCTGACAACCTCCTTCCCAATTGATGTAAGGTAAGCGATAGAGCGGCTAGACAAAAAAGCCAGCAGCCATGCTAATTGATCCTGTTCAAACAAGGTTCCACCCTCGTTCCCAGGGATTTTAGCGTTTGTAATTTAAGAGAAAACGACGGAACTTTTCGCCGTCTTCTCTTATAATATCAAAAAGGCAAAAATTACTGGGAGCGAGGGTGAACAAGAATCGTAATAAAACACCTGCATTTTTGATCGCGCGTTATATTATTATCATCGCATAGCGGATATCTAAAAATTTGTTTTTTGTAAAAAAAAATGTGCAATGAAGTTTTCAGGCCTCCAGTACGTTTCCAGTACAGTGACTGTGTTGGTGTGCATAGGCTTTTTTTAAAACGAGGCAAATAAAACATTGACTTCCCGTAACGGCAGTAACTGTAAACAAATGGCCAATCTAAGGTGAGAAATCGCAACAAATTTTAAATTTTTTAAATTATTCTTTATCTACTGCTTATCAGTATCTAAAATTTAAATAAATCCTGGCTACCATTGTTTTTTAAAAGCAGTCCTGCTAAAAGCTCATGAGTTACAGCTATTTTTTTGTTGTTGTTGTTATTTTGGTGACCTCTGATCTTTTTTTATATTAGCCTCTGGCTAGAGCTGCTAGAGCTGGAGCTAAGCCATACGCCAATATAATTAGCTAGATAAGCTAAATAACTATGATAGCTAGCGAAATTTAAATATTTTTGATATATATATATATAAATTATCAGTTAGCTATGTGTTGTGTAGCCTAGCTAGCTAGCTAGCTAACTAAATTACATTTTTGTTAGAATTGTAGACTTTCTGATGCTGACCATTAGCTAGCTAATTGCTGTAGCTTAACTAGCTAAGTTCCTAGAAGTAGCCATATTATTAAAGGGTGGTTGCTTGTTTATTTCAGCAAAAGTAGGTTGATATATATTGTTTTTAACAAACCTTATTCGTGACGCAGATAGATAGATGTGCATATTTTACATGGCTAGCCTCACAAATATCGAGGGATATACCCTGTCTATTATTTCCAGGAGGGGCCATGGCGTAGATGGAGAGTCCTAGAGTATTTAATGCTCATTTTGAGCTACGCAGACCCAATTAGAGCCCGCGCTCTACTAGACAACTCCCGGCAACATTCAACGGCCCACACAGTGTGCCATCTTCCCAATTTCCCTCACATGGCTTGGGTTAACCCGGGGCTATGGTAACATTCACTCGCCCATGTTGAATCGACGTCAAGAGGAATCGAACCCCGGTCTCCCGCACAGAGTACGAGAGCTATAACCACTAATCTACGGCGCCACCCATATTCAGGGTGACCACACGTAAAATCTTGTAAAAACCTAAAATTTGGACCTAAAATGTTGATTTCTCCTATAATCTCCTGAAATTGTTTGATGGTCACATCCATCCACAGAACTGATGGATTAAATTGACACAGGGTTGCTGTATTTTAGTTTCCGTATTTTAGGTGAAGAGATTAGGACATGTTCAAAAAACATAGGCAGGATTTTGACCAATTGTAACCATTGGTATACCATGTTACATTTTATCTCCATAGCTAATTTGGTATTTCAAATAAAAATCTTGAATACATATTTGAAAAAAAGAATAACAAAATTTTGTAATAGTGAAGTTTCCATCCTTGTAGTTTGTGTACACTATGAGTACACTATGAGATATATCTGTACAAATTCAAACAAGAGAAATGATAAAGTAACAAGTGTATTTTTTTAAAAATGATAAAAAGCTCTATTATGTTTAAAAATTTATTTTTATGACTTGAAACTTGGTATACAGGCATAGTTTTGATAAATACGATCACAATTTCTTGGTTATTTTTTATGAAGCAAGCAAAATGATAAATCTGTAACAGAAAACATTATGAAATGTTAAGTTTTTATCTGAAGATTGCAATTGTTTATTTTTTTATTTGAAACATAATTCAATAAAAAAACAACAGTTTCAACGTTATGCTACAACATGAAATAAAAATTATTCAGATTTAAACACCAAAAATGATAAATATATATGTAACTAAAATAAAGTTACTGTGGAAAATAAAGTTATTGTTTTATACCCTACGTTAAATATATGTTACTTTATTGATCAATAATTTAATGAAGAAATGGTTCTAGAAAATCATCCTTTTAAGAAATTAACTGGGTAAGCTTTAAATAAGGTTTCTATAATAAATATTGGTGATAAACCTGTAACATTATGTGTAATTGATAAAAATGTAACATTGATTGTATTCTCGCTACTTATTTATCTGTATATTGATACAGAAAAAAACTTAGGAAAAATTTTCTTTCTTACTAAGTTGCTGAACCTAAAAGACAATCTGGGTGTTAATGGCCTTTATCATTTGCAAACTTGTGTGATAAAAAAGTAACATGACTTAAGTCTACTTATGTATCTATAAAAAATGTTCTATGTGTATCCTTATATGAGATATATGCTTATGAATTTATTAATAAATATTTCTTATGCATTAGTAATGTTACTTGTTTATCGCAATACAATCTTCTAGTTATCCTCTGATTTTAAAAAAAATTGGCCCTCAAGTGATAGAATTAAAATATTTACCTTTAATGACAAAAATTAATTTATTAAAAATCCTAAAAAAAATTTACCCTGCATTTACGTTTTTTTCCCTAATTTGAATAAAATTCACCTAAAATAATTATTACAATGTGGTTTTCCCATAAATTACGACTAATTATTAGATTATAACTACAAATTTTGAGTCCAAATAGTAACACAATATCATAATATTGCCCTTGTTACTTTGTTATCACATATCTTTCCAGGAATAGTGTTACTTTTCTTTGTCTGATGCTGTTTTTAGCTTCAAATAAGACCAAAGCACGCAGTTTTGGATGTTATAGTACTACAAATCATCTTAAAAAAAAGAGATTCTAAGTAACAAAGTTACTTTTTTGTCAATTTCCTTGCATAGCTAAGTTTTAGGAAGAAAAGAAATAGTACAACAGATTTGTTACATGATTATCATTTTTTATACAACGGTTCATGGAAATCGAGGAAATAATTTTTAAGTTATAGCTGAAAGATCAAATTAGGCATTTTTTGAATGTTCACATCCTTGCCTATGTTTTTTGAACATGTTCATTACTTAAATTGGCAAAGTCTTTCAAATCATGGAATATTTAATTTTAATATGTTTTATAGTGTTTTCTCCCAAAATTTGTCCTTGGAACCTCTTACATTCTCCTTAAATCTAAAATTATGAAGTTTTAAATCTGTGGTCACCCTGTACTATTCAACATTATCTCTGCAACATTTTACCATTTTGAAACATGCTTTGTGAAAACAACATAGAAAACAGGGAATTCCAAGACAAAAAAAGGCTGTTTGAAATGAGATAAAAAAGTGATTTTATTCACTGTAAAAACTATTGAAAAAACTTAATTGGCCTCTGTTGCTGCAGTTTTTGAAAACTATTGCTGAACAGCCTGTTAAATTTATCACCTCAGCATGCAGTGCTTTAATTTTTGTTGGAGCATCGTAATCTTCATTCTCTTTGTTAAGATAATACATGTTTTTTGCTGCAAGATACATTCAAAAATTGCTGGTCATACACCCCATGTTACTCTTTTATCCTTTATGTCAACCATTTAAATTTTAACTTGTACCAATGGGTTAAGTGTTTGTAGAAGGATAAATCTACCACAATCTGGAGGTATTATTTAAGAGGAATAAATGATCTTGTAGAAATTTTACAAAGTTCAAGAAAAATTTATGATAAAAGGACATCGATAAGGATAAACTGAAAAAAAACTAAAGGGCTGGGACCACAGTGCGATTTTTTTCTTGTGCAATGCAATTTTCTGGCATTAAACTATTTGTTACTGTGTCAAATTAGCAACGAAATGCATGGAACAATATTTAAAATCTCTGTAAAGAAGGAGAGTGTATAATGACTACTTTGATATGCATATTAGGACAGATGTCTAGATTCATATTTTATAGAACATAACATAGTATATAATGCCTTTTGAAATTTCATTGAATAAAAAAGTGAAAGAGAATTATTAATCAGCTTTTTAGTACATTGCCAAAAAAGGTGTGTAATTTTTTTACAAACTTAGGCTTGAATAAAGACATTGCTGCATTATTCTAATGATCATGTCCTAAAATTCTGCAAATTGGTACATTTTGTCGTTGTTACTAAAAGTAGGAATCAGTGCAGTAACCAGCAGTATTTTAAAATAACCACTATAGAACCACCTGCTAACCAGCAGTTATTAGTTTTACTCTAGCAATTGAGAATAGCTGGCATGCGGTGGGCAAACCCAGATCCATGATGGCTTCAGATTTGTGCTCATACATCTCTACAATCTCTGGTTGTTATGTATGGGTATTTCTAGTCATTAATATTTTATGTCTTTTAAGTGTTGAAAATAACATTGTGGCTACATTGCTAACTTTTGACACCCTCCCCCCCCCTTCCCAGGGATCCAGAATAAAATTATTTTATCAGTCGGGAGGTTATTTGCTCATGGCAAGCCCTGTACAAAGCAAGCCCAAAATCACATTCTGCATTTTTTTTAAAAAATTAGCAAATCACAAATTTTTGAAGAAAAAGAGTAAAATGAAGTGAAAAGTAAAATGTATAACATATGTATACACTTAGCCTTGATCCTGTATTGATAAATTTTGGAAAAACACTCTTCCTATCTTTTTCTTATAAAATATTGAAAATAGAACATTTTTTTTTAAATAGAATTTGTGTCAACTAATGTAAGTTTAGTCCGGAGATATTGTGGAAGACAATTGTCTATAATATTTTGATGCTACAGTTTTTAGAGACAGCTTTTACTACTCACTTTCTATTTCTTTGTTTCTTTCTATTTCTTTGTTACTATTTTAAAATAAATCTAGAAACTTTATAGTTCGAAAATGTTCACAAGTAAATGTCTTTTCTGTTTTAACCTGTTTTTATAATGTACAGAAAAATCTTGTTGTAAGTTTCAGGATATTTTTAGAGATGACGATTTGATTTACTTTTGTGTGCCACAGATGAAGATGATGTAGTTGATAAAAAAGGTAAAAAGAAAGACGTTTTGTTTGATATATTTATTTATTTATTTCTTGAAATCAGCAAATTTAGTGAAATTATTTACATTTGTCATCTTGTTGCAATTTATGCATTATAATGACATGCAATATCATGGAATATGAAAAGCTAAAACGTTGTAGGAAATGGTTAAAAGCAGTTTGATAATTTTGAACATGTCTGTAGCTGTTACACACCTTGTTAAAATTGTTAATTTTAATAGAAAAGTATGATTTTAATACGCACCACCTTTTTCTTATCAGGTCGCAAATCTGTTTTAAATTTGCTGTGATGCTTTCAATAAAAAGGAAAATGTTTTGCATGACCCTGATTAGCTCTTTGTTATTAAGAGATAGCTGGTTACAATCAATGGTTTTAAAGTTAACTTGTATTTAATAAATCGTTTAAGCATATTCTGACTTGATTAATCAACTGTAAAATAAAAATCTTTAATAAATTGCCTTGATGTCAGGATATAATGATGTCTGCATCAAGCCAGAAAAAGAAGATGGCTGCTGGCCCTGGTGTTGGTCATAGCAAAATGCCCAAACTCCCACCAATACCTAAACTTATGACTACTAAAGATAGATTTGATAACAGCCCATTGTTGAAGTACAGAAGAACACAAGAGGTTAAGAATATTCTGGGCAGTAAAGTGTGAGTTATTTGTATGTTTAGTTGCTTCTCTGTGCAAAATGATTAGATCAAATATGTTTTATGAATGTGAAAGTTGGTTCGAATTCTAATATTTTTCCTTAACATTACATTTTTAGCAGTAACAATTTTGACTTCTGTAGTTATCTTTCTCCATTTTGCCTGAAAATATTTTTTTTATTTTGATAATAATTTTTGGTTTATCAATAGATGTGTGATGTTGGGCTAAATTTTATTTAGTGCTGTAAACCATGTCTTCTTTGTCCTATTTCAGGATGGAAAAAGCTAAAGAAACCAAATACAAAACACAGGATTCGTTACGGAGAAATCCAATGAAGAAGATGGAGCCTGAAATGCCAGCTTCTGTAAGGCTCAATTAAAATTTGAGTATGTGAATCTTTGTGTATTGATTTTAACTTGATATTAAAAGTATCTGTTTTTTTTATTTATTTTATAGATGATGTCTAGAGACAGACGCATCAAGGTAAGATTACGAGCTTAGTTTAAGCTGCATATAATTTTCACTAGCCTATTTTAAATGTTTATCCTTATCCAGTTTTGTCATTTAATCTATGCAAATCAAAATTAGAAAAATGCACATTTTAAATAAATACAGCAAATCAATTAGGTACAACCTACTTTTTTTCAACACCATAAGTGTATCTTCTAAAAAACGTTAACATTTTTAATGTCCCTCCTAGGGTAAATTATATATGTGCTGCAATGTCTACTTTTAGGTAAAAAGTCACAATTAATTAGTTGAAAGCATTATCAATTTTTTTTGTTATTCGATCCATAAATAATAATTTACTTTAAAAAACCTAAATATAGTCTTGTTTAATTTAAACTTAACAATATCATGTACTAGTGGACCAGCCTGTGAAAAAATCCACTTAGGCTAAAGAACAATGAAAAGGAACCATAATTTGAATATTGATGACGTCAGCGATGTCCCATTAATACACAAAAAATATTTTTAGAAATATTTTACTAATTACCTCTCTATTGTTTAAAGCTTGAAACACTGATCAAGAAAATGTATAGGATCATATACTTTTGACAAACAATTGAAGATATATTGAAACTAAAAGCTTTTTGACAATGTCATCAACCTGTGGGATTTGACACAGGTAGGTTGTCCCAGCTTTAGGAATTTGGTCTTATTTTAGTCCCAGGTGGTCCCTAGTTACCCACATGGTTAAAAACAACTGACATCGCCACCCTGTTACAAAGATATTTGGCCTGAAAGTTATAACTACAATGCAATGGCTTCACTATTTTAATTAAAAACATTGATATCAATTTGATATATGGATGTCATGTAATGTTACGCCAAAATAAGTAGTTCATCATTTAGCAATTATTAAGGTATAGTTTCTTGCCTATTTTCAAGGAAAAAATGGCAGAATAGCCTCTTACAAGCAGACAGTCTTTGTATTATTGTTATAAAAAATTAAAAAATAGATTACAACTCCCACACAACGTTTGCTAATGCACTTCACTCATCTTCTTAACTAGTTGATTTCATTGAAAAAGCATGCATAAAATGTAGGATTTTATCCAACCATTTGCATGGTGCACACAACAATTTTTTGAAATAAAAGAATAAATATCTTGTAGCCCCAATATTAAAAGTATAACAACTTATTACATCAAAATATGTGTATGTTTATTAAGGCACTTTAATGTAGCTTAATGTGCCTTCCCCGGAGCTGAAAAATTTAAGAAGTGCCTATATATAGATAGAGCTTGAACGTTGAACTACTTAAAAGTACAATTTTGAATCAGTTTCAAAAATTAACTGACAGGTTGTTTATTCAATTTTGTGAAATTATTTTTAGATGAATTACCAATATTTAAAGAAGTGCGTCAGTAATGCACCCATCAGTCCCATGTCTATACAATGGTGGGATTCTATCATTGACCACATACCTGACCATTTAATTCAACCTGCATGGTTTGCACCTCACATTCAAGATTTACATGAAGAAGTGCTGGCAGATTATGACAAAAGCATCAGAAAGTCAATGGGTTACTACTTTCTATGTTTCTTAATTAACTATTATTTCAGAAAGCATGTTTCTTATAGAAACTAGCCCAACTTTGCTAATAAATTATACTTTGAACGCATTATTATCTTATAAGCATGTCACCAGTCATGTGAATAAATGAAAGAAATTATCAGAAATGCAAATTTTTCTCAGCAGTTTGTCTTGAAAAATTGGTAAGCTAATTAGGGTGTCATTATTTTTGTTTAAATGTTTGTTTAACTTTTTTTGATGCATTAGCAAAAAGCCATTTATTTACGGACTTAAAAAAATAAAATATCTTTGATTTTTTTGCTGTTGTAAATATTCTTGTTGCCCATGCTGATCAAATTCATGATAAAAATTCCTAAATAATATTTGCTTTCTAATTTCCTATGCTATTATTATGCTGGAATCCTATATTCCAATCGAAAAAATAGTATAATAATAATATTTTTATTATACAAATACAACTATTTAATATGAGTCAAGAATTGCCCGCAAGTATCCTAATTTAAAGTATCCGATCTGCTGGCACTAATTGACATTTGACGAGCTACTCACAATCAGTCATTACATCAACTATACAATAATTGTCACCAAATATTAAATTTTACTTATTTCTTATTAACTCTTACTTGTGAGTATAAGAATTATATTGTTTATAAGAATGTAAATATACTTTTTATCTTCTTAGTACAATATGCGCTGGTGAAACCAAATGTGCGTGGTGTAGAAAACGATGAAGATTTACCAGCTGACCTTGTGTTTGTATTATTTTATTTTTAATTATTATTTTTCTCAAGATTGTAAAATTATTTTGAGAATTGTCACTCAAAATTGACAAACTAAATACATATATATGTTCTTATTATTTTATATGGCATTCTTTCATTGTTTATGCGTTTGTTTCTTTTTTCTATTTATAGAGGGCTTGATTTTTCCAGTCCATGGAAAGCCTCCTATGTTGCAGCCAGAGATGAAATTAAAAGAAATCTTCATCTTCTGCATCCCTCTCACCAAACAATTTTAAAAATATGCCAAAATGAAACATATAGCAATTTTTTATTGGTGGACTTATCAAATATGAGGTTGGTTCTTTGTTTTCTCTAACACAACATGTTAAATTTCTTCAAAGAATGTCTTATGCTAACAACTGTAAAACCTTAAAATGGATCAATGGTTTAAGAGGAGATTAGCTTGTAGCTTTTTTTGGCAATCTATTAACACCATCTTTGTAGTTTTACCTTACCTGATTTGCTTATTTATATAATATCATGAAACTGTAGTAAAATAAGTTTTAAATATTTAAAGGTGCAACATATCTTGTGTTAATTCAATTTGATCTTTAGGTCAGAAGGGGTAATAGAATGTGAGCATATGCGTAATGATGTAACGATAGCTTGCGATAAGGCATCAGAAAAACTTCTTCACAGGTGAAACATTTTTATACAGATACAACTTAAACACACTTAAAGCTTATTTAGTACTTGTTGCATTTTTCATTATAAAACATTCAGTTGATTAGGTTATAATGTAGAATTGTCCTTGTCTGCTTGTTTCTAATTTATGAATACTTATTCACCAAAGCATGTTCTTTTTTTACTTGATAAAAATTGAAAAGGTGCACAAGACAATCCAAATTGGCATGAAATTTATATACCTTTGTGTTTGTCTGCTTTATCTTTATCTAAAATTTTGTTTCATTTAGTTGGTATCCCGAGATTGTGAACATATTTGTAAACAAAAGTGCATTTCGTCATTTAAAAGACGACCAAGTTGATTCATTTTACAACAGTGTTTCAATGCTGATCTCAAATCAGGTTTGTTATATTATTTGTTTGAGATGTCACAAGAGTTTGTATAACAAAAATATCACCATGTAACCAAGAATGATAAATATAAGCATACGCATTTTTAAAACTGCATTGTTGACATAGATATTTTAGAAATATTTATAAGTAATGAAGAAGGAAAAAAATAGCTCTCCTTCAAATTTCCATTATTTAAAATTTACCTTTTACTAAAGAAGTGCTGGTAACATAACATTTGACAATTTAATAAAATTCGTTTTGTCAAAATATCGTATCTGCAGAAAACAAACTCTTCTTTAGTTTTTATTTTCAGTACTTTCACGTAACCTGTCTGCTGTGTATAAATACTTGTTTGCATTGACTTCAAAATTACATGCTTTATTAAGAGTTGAAAATCATAATACATTTTATTAATTTCAATACACGTTGCATCATATAAGAACATGAAAGCAATTTGGTTGTTCAAATTACGATCGGGAATAACACACTGATTGTACACAAAAAGCATGGAGTAAAACAAAAGGAAAGAGAAGCTCACAACCCCTTTCCCAGTAACACATTATAATAGAGTAAGAAACCCAGACTGGATGATTAAAAGAATCGTACACATCTTTACTAGAATTCCTTTGGGAATTTAAGGGGCCAGACAGATTTAAAATGTCTTAATGCTTTTCGACTGCAATTATGAAAGGTATCTGTGATTTATTTATTCCCTGTAAAAAAGGGGAAATAAATAAATTTTGTATTGACAATTACGTCACTTGTTGTAAATAGGATAATGATCTCTTTTGTTTTATGATGTGATTTCAGCCCTGATACTGAGGTTGTCTAAAATGTTTTTCTTCTCAGTTTTTTGATATTTTTGATATTTCAAGGAAAAATAAATTTGTAGTATTTTTTTATCATAATAATGTTTAATGTTTGTTTGATGCTCACTTTTTTATAGACGATGTGACAAATATCTTTATAAACAATTAAAAGCCATGCACATAATACTAAAGCGACACTGTGCCTTGGTTGTCTTAGACAAGTTGCTCTTTTATAAAAAACTTTATAACAGAGGCAATCCAAATCTTGTATTATTTACTTTCTTAACCAGTGTATTTTAATTCCACAGTTTTGAAATAATTCTTGTAGATTTGGCATAGAGAAACTTCCACAGGTTTGCTCAATGTTGGCTCAATGTTTATTTTGTAATCATACCTTGTAATGTTTTTTATCCATTTCTGGACCATGTAAGATTAACTTCTTAGCACACTAAAATTGAAAATAAATATAAATAGGTTTTCTAAAACTAAAAGAAAAATTATAGCTGTGAAGTTAAGTGATTAAGTTAGCATCTATTATGAATACATGCAGCTTCAATTTCTTCATAATAATATGGTGTACCTTGCATGTTGAAAGAACAACAACCTCTGCATTTAAATTGTTTGTGGAAAATTCAATAAGTTGTATTAATGCCTTACAAAAACATTTGTTTAAACTTTGGACTTGCATGAGACAGGTGGTGGCAAGCAAAGTTGGGTGTGTCATTAAACAATTTTTTTATGACTTTTTTATTTCTAGCTAAAAGACATGATCATTCGAACACTAAGGGAATACATGAAACTGTATGAAGTAGATAATCAACACATTCTACCGTTGTTTAAAATGGAGTTGATTTTGGATGATGATGATAATATTCAATTTTATCCTGCTCTGGAAGATCTGGAAGAAGTTATTTTAAATGCAGCTGAAATTATTTTGAACACATTACAAAATGTACCCACTGTCCAGGTTTGACTTATGCTTGTTTTTAGTTCATTGTCAACAGTAATAGACTTGGAACTTGTAAAAGTTTAAATGTCATTATGTGCTTATTTTTTATTTTGTAATACAATTACAAAACTTGCATAAAAGAATTTCGTTAAGTACAATAGACTAAACCTCACTGTGTTTCAAGATTTTGTATTTTAACTGCACACAAATTTATGTCTTGACTTTATTTTCTTGCTCCCTTTATTTATCCCTACAAAATAACTAAACCGCCTTAATTTTCTGATTGAAAAATTATTTCTTGCATTATTTCTTGCATTGTGGACATTATGTTCATCCCACTGTGTGTACTTTAGTATATTATGTAACACGTTTTTATAACCTCTTAAGTCATGGTTAAGTGGAGGATCGACGACAGTGAATGTGGATGCAAAGGTAGATGTATCTATTGTGGATGATGCGATGAGCTTCCTTAAAGAACAATCTGAATATTACCTGCACCCCGCTAAAGTATATAAAGATGAGATAGGTAAATTTATTTTAAAGAGATTAGTTTATAAAATTCAACGTAAGGGGATGGTTGTGGAAAAATTAACTGCAGAATAAATTATTTTCTTTTCTAGTAGGCCCTTCCACCTTTTCTTTGACTATTTTTTGTTATCATAAAAGTTATGTTATAATGCATAAAAGCAATTTAGTTGATGAGCACTTTTACACGAAGCTGTATCAACAGCTACTTGATATTAACCGAGTCAGAATTATTAAGGTAATGCAGGTCAAGTACTGCATATTGCTATTGTGCGCAAAGCTAAAGTTGCTAAAGTTAATTTGTGTTTTTAAAAGAAAAGGAACATCAAGAGTATTTAAAACCGTTCATTTTTGCAGTATTTTAGACACAATGAAAATCAGGGGAAAATAGTACAAATCTTGAGTTTATTCCGCCTCCAAACTTCCAGTTGCTTTATCACAACCTTCACAACATTAACAAGGCTAGCATCTTAGAAAGATTCTTTGAGCAGTACCGTTCTTTAAGACAGTTTTCCTTTGTAGCTTGATTGTATTAAGAAATTGGGCATCTATTATGAAATGCTTGATTATTTTTTCCAGCTTTGCAGTTTCAGTCTCTTGTCACTGGTGAATCAAAGAATTTTGTTCAAGACTTTCTTGATTCAGAACACTCGTTTGAAGAATACACAGAGGTATGTTTCTGTTCTGATATCGATACTTATATTTAATGTCTACATAAATAGCAATGCAAGAAATACATCCAACTTATCTAAAATTATTTGGATTATACAAATATTATTTGATAACCATAATTGCAGTTACCTTATTTTTTGCAAATTTTTAATTTGTTTATTTAATTTTGTGGAAAGAGTATTTGAGTTAAGATTCCGAATCAGGCTAATTGGACTGCAAAAAAATTCCCAACATATTTGTTTAGCAAGTCAGACATAACAACATCTCATTTGTAAAAATACACATACACGGCTAGGCAGACATAAATTAGAGTCTTTACTGATGCAAAGTTAATTTTATATTTGTTAAGAAGTGTAAGAAGTGTTATGTTGTACGGTAGTGAGACATGGGCAGTGAAGCAGGAAGATCTTGACCGTTTAGAAAGGAATGACATGAGAATGGTTAGGTGGATGTGTAACGCCAGTCTGAGAGACAGAAAGAGTTCAGATGAGCTAAGAAGCAGGCTAAGTATCCGTAGAATTAAAGATGTTATCCAGATAAGAAGATTGAATTGGCTGGGGCACTTGGAAAGAATGGAGGAGGATAATTGGGTAAGAAAGTGTAGAGACTTAGTAGTTCCTGGGGCAAAGCCCAGAGGCAGACCGAGAAAGACTTGACAGAAGGTTATAAGGACAGACTTGATACAGAGGAGGTTGAGTTTAGATCTAACACAGTCTAGATCAGATTGGAAGATGGTCATTAATATACCCCGTCCAGTCCATGCTAGCATGGAAAACGGACGTTATGCCGAGAATGATGATGATGATGTTAACTATTTGCTTTTTTTCTCAATGTAGGAAATCAAACGTTTTCGAGGGATTGCGAAAGATGTGTCAACTAAACACACTGTTCTACACTTTCCTATTATGCAGTTAAATTGTGATGACCTGAAGAGAGGATTAGTCTCTAGAGCAAATCACTTTGCAGAACAGTTATTAGCACGATTGGCATATGATCACCGTGTTGAAAATAAAAGGTAGTATTTCTTATTGATTCAAGTAGCTAACACAACATTAACTTTAAGGTGGCAGTAACCTTTTTTTAGCTGTCCAAATAGCTGAATTATTTACTCAGTGTTTTTATACCATTTTTTTTTACTATTTCCTAAAAATATTGGCATTAATACATAATAAAATGTTTTTAACTTAAAACTAAAATTGCTGAGTCAGCAGAAATTTCTATTTAAAAATGTATCATAAACAAAAAAAATCGGCTTCTACGAGCTCCAACTTTTTACAATCTCGTTATTTTTCATCAGCTTCTGTTTTTAAATGAACCTCGGGTTAACCCTGCTAAAACGGTGTGCGGATTTTTTTTGTTTATTCTTAATTTTTTAACAATAGCTTTTTGTTTTTTTCAAAAGATTTTTTGTTAGCATCCCCTGCTGCCTCGAACGCTGTTAAAAAAAATATTTCAAATAAAAAGATTTCCCCACACCGTATCATGGCTGCATGGTTCGCCAAGCATGTCTGAAAATTTTAAAGTAAAACAAAAATGCTATTGAAAATTAAATCTGGTGCAGTGTAACTTAATGAAAATCGTCTCAAATTTCTACATAATGCACCATCTTTGTTGTTATTAACGTTTCTCTTTAATAATTACATCATTTCTTTTTGTACAATTTCGCAAGCGCGTAGACTTAAACTATATTCCGCAAAACTAATTAATTATTCATGAATTTCATTTTAAAGAGGAATTGTTGAGGCTGAATATTTTTGGTGAAAGATAATAGTATTTCAGGCATAAAATTGTGACAAGTGTGTTATAACAGAAAAAATATATAGTCTGAAAATAACCTTTCATAACTAATTATGTAAAAAAAATCTCTGATTTTTAAAAGGCTTACTGCCACCTTAATTGAATCTACATTGCAACCTTTCTAATTTAAAAGTTTCGTTGATATTCTACCTTGCTTTTTCCATTAACAATAACAGGAACAAATGTATGGGCATCACATGCAACAAATTTGGTCTACATTTTTCTTAAAGTGTCTCGGTTGATAATTCATTTTAGTATAAACTTGGTAGAATGTAAAAATAAAAAGTTCTTTTTCAATTCTTTTTACTTTGGAGAGCTTGCAAAATGAAAGTATTAGGAAAAAAACAGGCACATTTCTTACTTTTGATATATGGAAGATATAAACAATAGAGCCAGAATCAAAATATAAAGAGATCAAACATCCACTTATGTTTAAGTTCTTGAAATTGATAGAACATAATAGAAGTGGCCAATGTTGATGTTTTGCGGAGATGAACTTGATTTAGAAAGGTTATTTTTGCATTGATGATAACTGTCATATTGGTCATCACATCTACAATACAATAACATTAGGCTCAGGATGTTTCTGCAAAGCTGTTTTGCAAAGTTAATTTTTAAAATATTTTTTGTTAAAAAAGATAGATTGTATTTTGATATGGATATTGAAAAACTTTATGACTATTTTGCACAACTAAGAATTCATAAATTTTAATAAAGTAAAAACGAGGTTTGTGTTGAATTAATTTTTATTTTTTTAGGATTGTTGATGAATTTGAAGCAATCAAGGCGGGTGCATTAGCAGTGCCTAGTGATACCAAGGGTGTTATGGAGCTGTTGTCTTTTGTCGAAACTGCTCAAAATGATACTTTAATAAAGTTAAACAAAAGCATCAGGGTAGGGAGGTATTTTTTAAGGTTGGAAATAAGAATTAGAAGCAGTCAAGCAACCTATAAATCTCTAAAATTCTATCAGATTGCCCTAAAGCTGTTAATGATTTTTTTCCCTGTAGGAAAATGAACCACGCTTGGCTTACCTATTGGAGAACTATTCATTACCTTACGATGATATTCAATTAAATAGCTCCGTTTTGAATTGGCCTCATGAGATCAATCCAGTGTTTGATCAAAGTGATGAGGTAACTAATTTCTTTTGTTGTAACAGAAGAAATGCAGAACAATCATTTCCATGTGAGGCCAAAATGAGACTGCAATTTTCATGAGCCCTTTTTAATCTTTCCATAACAGAATTCTGTCAAATAAACAATGTTGTTTATGTCCTGTCATTTTTTGACTATTTTGTATATATCAATATGTTTTGCTTTGAGAAGCATGGGTTTACTTAGAATCGATAAATGTCAGTTTTATTAAATGTAGATTTTTTTTTCATTTTTTCGTTCAGAGACAGGGAGCAACATTTTTTGGTATGAAAAAATTTGCATTTTGTGTCCAAAGTCCATTTATTGCCATTATAGATGCATATTGGTAGTTTTTTTTATTGAAATTCCATTAGTGATCATATATAGAAGCTGAATGTCTATTCTTGTCTTCTTGTGGCTAAACTTTAAAATTCAACCCCCCAAAAAACATATTCAATACTATTTGTTAAGATTGCTAAGATGCTATGGTCGGCAACATGCAATGTTTCGTTCTTTTAACAGATAACAAACAGAGCAGTTGTAACATCGTAGCAATCGTAGCACTTAGCTAGCATTATAACAATCACAGCAATCGTAGCATATTAGTAATTGTAGCATTGTAGCATTGTAGCAATTGTAGTATTGTAACAATCGCAACTTAGCTAGCATTGATACCATTACCAATCTTAATGATACATTAAATATATTTTTTACAGGTGGTATTGTAAAATTACTGTCTCGTTACCATTATGTATACCATCAATTTACATGAACTATGCTTCAGGGTCAATATATTAAACTTTAGGGAAACCTGCTGGCTTTGCTGGTCTTAATTTTGTTGATCTACATCTATAATGTCACAAACATTGAAATATTAGAGCAACAATATGTGATGAAACACGTTTTTGTTATTGTCTCATCATGCTTTTTTTTTCATGTTTTTTTTTCAGTGTTGGATTTAATGGGATGAGGTTTTTTCTATGCAGAGTAGCCACTAAACTCTTTGATTTCTATGAAACTCCTGGAAATGGAATATATAGTATTTTCAGTTTAGGTTTTTTATAATCCACTTCACTCCTGGAAAAAGGTTAAAAAATCCTAAAAAAATTGATTGGCCACTGTATTTTTTTCTTCATGTAATGTAATATTGCATAAGCTTAGTTCTGAACCTCAACTGGAGGTTATTACTCTGGATAACTTGCCTTCATATAAAGTATTAGAATTTGTCAAACTATGTGTGTGTTGAAAAATAAAAATAAGTTCGCCTTTATCAAGCCACATATCTAGTATTATCAACAATAAAAGTGTACCCATGTACATGCTGACAAGCCCTTCAAAAGTATACTTTTAATTCCTCAACGTTTTTTAATTGTAATATAGATTATTGCAAAATCTCAAAAAGAAGGAGAGCATGCCTTAACAGAAAAGCGTGAAAAAGTCATCTTAGAGTTAGATAAACTCAAGCAGTAAGCAGATTTTTTTTTAGTTCATGCAGTGTTTCTCACTTTAAATACACAAAATTGTATGTTGAATTTAGGTTTCTGGTTGTGTCTCAAAAGGAAATATTCTTATACATATTTTTAGGAGAGTGGTGGAGTTTCTTGAGTGTGGCGACATGGATATGATGGTACAATATTTAAAAGATGTGCAAAGTGTGCAGAAAAAAGTTGCAGAACTTGTGGAGACTATTGATTTCATCAATGTGGTAATTTATTCCATTCCACATCTCTCTGTAAAATAATTATTGTAGATTAAATTGAGTTGAATAAATTTTGAGACGAAAAAGTTATTTAGAAATGATGTTAATAGATTTATTTATTTACCCAAAAATTGTTGGCGATTAAGTAATATCTTCTATTTATATATCCATTTTTTAATTCTATTGTTTTTCAATTTGTCATTAGTTTTTATCAAGAACTGCCTGCAATTTTTTTAGGAAGAGGATCTTTTTAAATGGGAGCAAACTACATATCCCGATATAGAATTCATTACTATTTCCATTGAGCCTTATCAGAAGTTATTTTCAACAGTCGTCAAATGGCAAAGATGCGAGAAAAAATGGATGGATGGTGCTTTTCTCGAACTTGACGCAGAAGGAATAGAATCAGAGGTTTTTATATAAATGTTATTCTGTGTGAAAGATAGAACTCACGGTTGTGATTTTCTTTTTCTTTCTGGCCACGTAATCTTTTATAGCTTAGGACCATTATAATGAATCATGATCTATCCATGTTAATAATAGCTATTAAACCTTTAAGAAAAAGTTGTGGGGAATTAGTTTATCACTGTACTTGTTTTTTATTGCCAGGTTGATGAATTTAGCCGCGATGTTTACAAAATGGTCAAAACATTTACTATGATGGCCAGAAAAGAGAAAGACAAAAAAGAGAAAGAAGCTTCCAGGAGTACGACAACTATTAGAACAAAAAAAGAAAATCCAGAAGAGGAAAATGAAGTTTTTGCGCCTTTAAAAGTTGCACAGTCAGTGCAACAACAAATCAAAGAGTTTAAGGTGAGAATTTATTTAATTTATCAATATATAGAAAACATGGGTTTTTTCACATCGAAATTTTAGTAAGAAGCTTTTTATAAAATTCCAAATCACTTTATGTATCTTACCAAAATTGTATTCCATAGTAATCTCTTTTTTCTAAAACTAATAAAACAAAAATAAACTTTGCATTAAGCATTGTTTTTATTCAATTTTTAGCTGCTCTGTAGAACAACATTTTACATTAAAATTTGCCTAAGGTTTGCCTTATGTAAGGTTTCCTTTTTTTCCTTAACTTTTACTAATTTAGACCAATGTTCCCGTCATTGGTATTATGTGTAATAACGGTCTTCGCCAAATACATTGGGATGCAATGTCAGAAATAATTGGTGAGAATATAACGCCAGATTCTGGAACAACACTTCGAAAAATGTTACGACATGATTTGGAACCTTGTATAACACAATTTGAAGTGATCAGCACTGGTGCAAGCAAGGTATAAATTTTCTTACTTGAATGGTAAGCAAAATGATGATGGCTAGGGACAGTGTAATATAATTAGGAATAGTTTGTAAGTGTTGGGAAAAGGGTAGAAAATGTATGGATTGACTTGTTAATGTAGAAATCGATTACACAAAGCAATATTTTTGCAAAAACTTTGACTAAGATTTTTTATGACAATAGACTAGTGAGTAGAAACTGTTACAGCAGTTAAAAAAAATATATCTATTAGCATTTTCAATGCTATAATATGTATTGCTGTTTTTATTGCAGGAATTTTCTTTGGAAAAGGCAATGCAGCGCATGATGGAAGACTGGGATGAAATTGTATTCAATACAACACAATATCGTGATAGCGGAGTGCATATTTTAGCTGCGGTTGATGAAATACAGGCTATTCTTGATGATCAGATTGTAAAAACACAAACCATGAGAGGCTCGCCTTTTATCAAACCATTTGAAAATGAAATAAAAGTGAGTTTGAACATTACATTGAATTACCCATCGTGATACAGAAGTATATGCAATAAAACAGTTTAATTGATGATGGAGCTAATAAAATTTACTATTTTTACAGGGCTTAGTAGGAAAAGTGCAAAACTAAATAAAACTTTAAAAACAGTATTCATTCATACATAATATATTTTGGCTGAAATGTAGTTTTTTAAAACGAAATTTCATGTTGATAAACACGTTTTCATTTTGCATGGGAAACACTTAAGATAACAATGACAAATTTATACTTCTCGCAGAACTAATAAAAATCAGGTAAAAAATGAACATGCGTGTTACATTTGAATATATATGGCGTCATTCTTTTGAAGAGGTTTAAGACTGAGATTCGAAGCATAAGCCCATCATTAGCAATATTTTTAAAGTATAAACATAAAGTCTGGCATTAATTTTGCTCCAATTAAGAAATTTGTTTTTATGAGGCAAATTATGCTTACTTACATTTTCGTAGCATATAATGATGTTTTTTTTTATCAAACTATGATTTCTGTCTTTGTCTTTGTCCTTGTGCCTTGAGCTAACACGAAAAAACACACAGAATTTGAGAAAAATTTCAAGATCTGTGCAAACTTTAATTTCCTATGAAATCCTCTATGCAATTTTCCTCTCGTTTTGTACAACTAGGCTTGGGAAGACAGACTTCTTCGCATGCAAGAAACATTAGATGAGTGGTTAAAGGTAGGAAATTCAAAATCAACTTTATCTTTTAATCTTATGGTGACATCTTCAGTAAGCACTTGTTAAATTGTTTTATAGGTTCAAGCACAATGGCTGTATCTGGAACCTATATTTAGTTCTGAAGATATTATGCAACAAATGCCTGAAGAGGGTCGCAAATTTCAGGCAGTTGATCGTAACTGGAAGGATATCATGAAATTTGTGCTCAAAGATGCAAGGGTAAGTTTTAGAATATTGGAGTAGTGGAAATGTGTCGTAAAAAATATTTAATAGTCCATAGTCCATAGTTAAAAAATTTGTAGTAAAATACATGTTTTTTTATGATATGAAGCTTAAAGGGGAATCTTTTAGGCACATGCAAGCTTATTGCCGAGCCTAACACCACTATGCTATTTAAACTTGCCCTATGTATAATAAGACCTTTAGCTTTGCTGCTATTTTTTTGCAAGAGACAACGTTGTTGACAAATTTGTTTCTGCAATAAGCATAACGTAAGCATACTCCAAGATTATTGTGGTTCTCGCATAAGCATCACACAAAGATGTGGTATCTTTACCCTTTGAAAAATTAAAGTATTTAAAGGTTTTAAAACTAGCGAATTCACAAGTTTCTCCCATTAGGATATTTCAGTAATCTAAAAGACAGAGCAAAGTCGATTTTCAATGTCAATTCTTGTGAAGGGTTGTGATCAAATATCGTTGCTCCTGTCGCATATAAACATATTATTTGTGTTGATTGAATGGCATGCATGTTATAATATGGCTGTGTTATAGATCTTAACAGCAACATCGATGCCAGGCTTGTATGAAAAATTAATTGACAGTAATATCTTGTTGGATCAAATCAACAAAGGTTTGAATGCCTACTTGGAAAAGAAGCGATTGTTTTTTCCAAGGTAACGACACCAGCTGAATATTTATTTTAAAGCAATGCTTGATCATAAAACAATGAACGGAATTTGACTTACCAAAAAAGTTTAAGATATGGTTGTGTTAGTATGTGATAAAGGGTGGTCTCTTTTGGTAAACGAATGACTCTTTCTTATGAAAACAAAAGTATTTATGCATATATGAAGAAATATTCAGTTTTCAAGATAACGAGTTTTTCCTTGTCTGCTTGCCTGTCAGTTGATATGATTCTACCCATTAGTTTGATAAATTTGTGAAATGTTCAATATTTTTTTCATTTTATTTTGTAGGTTTTTCTTTTTGTCTAATGATGAAATGTTAGAAATATTATCTGAAACCAAAGACCCATATCGAGTACAACCACACATGAAGAAATGTTTTGAAGGAATTGCAAAACTTCAGTTTACTCAGACATTAGATATAACACATCTGTTTAGCAGCGAGGGAGAACAGGTTTGTTTTGCTTTCTTACTTGGTCTGATTGTGAAGTTAAGTTTTACATACAAAGTAAACTCACAATTTCAGCCTTTCTTATTCCATTTTTTCTCTTGGGCAAGAATGGCCAACGTGATACTTGCCTGCTTTGTTAACATGTCATTATTCGTTTCAGCAATTTCCGAGTGCTGTTATGAATCAGAAAGGCTGTATTTTTTTTACCTTCAGGTTTATTTAGTTATTGTGTATTTAATGCTGTTGAAACAAGAATAGAAATTGAAATATTCATAGAATCAATTAATTGATATTGCACCTCGATACCTAAAATTTATTATTTTAATGTTGAATTGTCTATTTAGATTGCTTTGAGTGAAATTATATCAACATCATCTGCAAGAGGAGCTGTAGAGAAATGGCTGCTACAAGTAAGTCGCCAGCCATACCTTTTCTTAGAAATTATGGACTAATTTTGATGCAATAGAGGATTGAAAAATTCCTCACTTTTGAATAATCCTAACCCATTCGTGTTTAAACCCTCAAGGCTAAAATCGGTTTTGTTGCTAAGCTCAATCATCGGATCATTTGCTGACTGATTTTTTTACTCTGATGGAGCTAAAATTATTTTTTTAGGTGCAAGATACCATGTTAGTCAGTATTAAAGACATCATTGAAAAAGCTGTTGAGGTAGATTGTATTCTTTTGTGATTGTCTGTTCCAGTTAGTAACTTAGTAGTCCTTTCACAATGCTAATTATTTTAGGCGTACAGTATTACACCTCGTAAAGAATGGGTAAAAGAATGGCCAGGTCAGGTAAGTTGAGAGCACGCACCTTATGAAACCCCCTTTGTAGGAATTAACTTTTAAATTGATTAGGAAACTATTTTTTTATTAACTGTTGTGAGTTTTTGATAACAAATTTGACCAAAACTAGCAAATTCACAAGTTTCTCCTATTAGGATATTTCAGTAATGAAGGGTCATGTAGTGAAGGGTCGTGATCAAATATCATGTTCGTTACTTTTTTAAATGCGACTTTCTTCTTCAACGTAGGTGGTGATATGTGTAAGTCAAATATTCTGGACACTTGAAGTTCACGAAGCAATTAGATCAGGCATGCACGGCCTCACAGATTATTATGAAAAATGTTCAAAGCAGGTAAAAATCTTTCTTGATGAATTTATTTAAAGACATAGTGAGTTTAACCACTTTAATAACCTTATTTATATCAGTAGGGATAGTTGATAGGTATATATCATAGTTTAAATGCATTATATATCTTTACTTTTAACAGAAATAAAAGCCTATATACGTTTACTACTTACATTCTCTTATGAAATCAGTAAAAAAAACCTCTGTACACCTGTCATATACCTCACTTAGTGTTTTTAGTGTTCTAGAACTCTTGAATATGTAGCAGTTGCTAATTTGTTTCTAGCTTGAAGAAATAGTCGAACTTGTCAGGGGCAAACTTACAAAACAGAATCGAACAACTCTTGGCGCATTGGTTGTCATTGATGTGCATGCTAGAGATGTGGTTGAGTTTATGGCTAACAATGGTACGAGCAAGAGTTTTTTTAATCAATTTTTCAAAAGATGAGTCATTTTGAAAAATACTCGTTGAACACCCAAGGTTTTTTAATGAGGATCGTTTTCATGAATCGTTGCTGGTTAATAAACCGTAACATACATACCAACTTTATTTTGATCAAGCTAGCATGCTTAATCATTCATCTTTAATTTACTAATTTTCTTTAGGAGTGCAATCAGAGAATGATTTTCAGTGGTTGTCACAGTTACGCTACTATTGGGAGGAAGCAAATTGTTATGTTAGAATCACTAATGCAACCGTCAATTATGCTTATGAATATCTTGGTAACTCAGGACGGTAAGAATGATTGCTGATATTAATATGCTACTTCCGTCTGCCTGTTTGTGGCACGCAATACCAAAATTGGGCAAATTTCCCAAGGCTTGGCAAATCCGTTTTCTAACCTACACAATAGAATCAATATAGATTTTTTTTTATTTTTGTTGTATATTAGCGTATCATCAAAATTTTTAAATCAATTATCTTTCCAATTCGTCTGTCTAAGGGGATTTTCAACGAGGCTTAGATCTTGTTTTGATTATTTTAACACACAAAATACCCTCAAAGTTTTTCTGCTCTTTTCATTACTATTTTTGCAGTAGTTTCTATCGATAAGAACAGTTCTGAAAATGTGCTGAAGATGACTAATCTTGATATGAACCCTGAGTATCCGTTGGGCGTGAAGCGCAATTTAGTCTGGCAAAAACGTTGTAAATTTGCTTTTTTTCCTTCACAGCTTGGTGATAACGCCATTGACTGACCGTTGTTACCGTACATTAGTAGGGGCTTTTCATTTAAACTTAAATGGTGCACCTGAAGGGCCTGCAGGTACAGGAAAAACAGAAACAACCAAGGTATCTTTATTTTTTTATTCTTTTCCACACCTTTCTCTAGTTTATATAATTAATGAAGTCAACAATTTTACACTAAATGCACTCATATATGACGTTTTTTGAGGCTAAGGAAGGTAAGAAAATGAAACTTCAACAGAAGCCCTCATTAGTGCAGTATTATATATACATATTTCCCCCTTTTTACCTTCTTACTTTCTACAAAGAATCCCCCCAATGTTGTTAAATTATTTGACTGCAAAACATATCTACTTTAAATCCATCAATTTTCACGATACAGTAAAAATGTATTAAATGTTTCAATTGCTAGTATTTTCATCATTTAACTCTATGAATAACTTTGTTTAGGATTTGGCAAAAGCACTTGCTATACTATGCGTTGTTTTTAATTGTTCTGATGGATTGGATTACTTACAAATGGGGAAGGTGAGAAGTTTATCATGCATTTTAAAGCAAATTGCTCCTTATGGCATAAACTCATTGTTAAAACCTATTATTTCCAGCCCTCACACTATGAATAAAAATGTGGTGAAAATGTCTTTTTAGGTCTTTCTAACACCTTGCAAAATGATTCTAAAGAAAATATCAAATCTTGAAAACCTTTAAATTTAATTTAAAACACTAAGAAAAATCTTGAAAAGTTAGGAGAACAATTACTTAGGGATAAAATTAAAATGTACAATGGTCTTTCTTCTGCGGTTCTATAGTTTTTTTTAGAAAGTATTACCTTTCTTTGTTGTCTAGTTTTTCAAAGGTTTGGCATCGTGTGGAGCATGGGCATGTTTCGATGAATTTAACCGTATCGAATTGGAAGTGTTATCTGTGGTTGCCCAGCAGGTTAGGAGTGCCACTGTATTTTGAAAAATATATTTTCATATGACAGAGCCCACAAACAGATTTCAATTCATGTTTTGTATTCACCTCTTTAGATCTTGTGCATTCAAAGGGCAGTTGCATCGAAACTTACTGAGTTTACATTCGAAGGAACAAAACTGAGTTTGAACCCGAACTGTTATGTTTGTATTACAATGAACCCTGGTTATGCTGGACGATCAGAATTGCCTGATAACTTGAAGGTATTGCAATCTTTTTTAAAAATAATATCTCCATAAAATGGAAATTAACATTTTCTATAGCAGAGAATTTAGAACTCCTGTTTCTTTTCAAGCATGTACTGTGTATTGATTAAAGGGTAAAGAACTGGTCTGTAAAAAACTGAAAATTAGAAATATTTTTAAAATGTATTATCGTCCATTATATTTCAGAATACAGTTGGTTAAAACTTTTTAGATCATAGACAATTGTCTTTGTTTGTACCTTTAAGTGATATTTTTTTTTTTAACTGTCAAGTACTATTAAAATTACCTAACCCAAATAGACCTAACTATTAAAAAAACACAAAAATAAAAATAAAGGTATTGGTTTTCCTAAGGATGCAAAAGAGATTGAAATTCGAAACTATTGTTTGGGGATCTGCGTTAAGTCATATGTAAAGAAAAAAAAATCAAATATATTTTCTTTGTTGCTCTTTTGCTTACCATGTGTGCTTTTCCCCAGGTGTTGTTTCGAACAGTGGCAATGATGGTTCCTGATTATGCGTTGATTGGTGAGATCATGCTATATTCATATGGTTTTGTAGACGCACGAAATCTGGCTGTCAAAATTGTCACTACTTATAAATTGTGTTCAGAACAGGTAACAGTACAAAAACGAATTTGTAGTTTGTAGATATTTTGTATGTTCCTTTGTTTTCAATCATATTGTTAAATATTAAATTATGAAGTCTGTGAATGATCTAAGCAAAACAAATAACTGCTTCCTTGTTAGGAGAAATGTGTTTTAAAGTTTTAATTTCTCTTTTGATGATAATTGGTAAAGATATGCTGAACAGTGCTATATTGATGTTGACCACGACTCTGGAGTCGATAAAAAAAAGAACAAGTTTGTTGATGTAAACGTTGTCATCTATTACTAACTTAGTTAGATAAATCACAATATCCAATTTTACATCACTAAAGATCCACTCAAAAATATACTGCATTAATTCAAGATTTTTTTTCTCATCAGAATTATAACAATTAATTCAGTAATGTGCGAAGCTTTCTTAATATTTGATGCGATGAAAAAAAAAAGCTATCTTTCTATTTTTAGCTATCCTCCCAATTTCATTACGACTATGGTATGAGAGCTGTAAAAGCTGTGTTGGCGGCTGCAGGGAACTTAAAGCTTAAATATCCTCACGATAACGAAGACGTGTTGTTGTTACGCTCTATCATGGATGTTAACAAACCCAAATTTCTTTCTCACGATATACCATTGTTCGAAGGGATTATCTCAGATTTGTTTCCTGGGATCACTCTACCGGAAGCTGACTATGTGACGTTCTTGCAAGCTGTTGAAGAGGTGGGTTTTAATTTCATAATGATAGAAGTTTTATTTTTTACCTGTTTTAATGCAGCCTTTCCTAATACGAATGTTAGAGGCATGGGATAAAATGTTTTTAATAAATTATAGCGTTATTGCCATTCAAATGTTTAACCCTCAACGCAATGTGACTGTAATTCTTTTAAGTGTATCCTTAAAAACAGTTGTTTCTCTTTTTTAATAAAGTAATTAAAAAATTTTTATTTTTATAGGTTAGTGCAAAAAGAAATGTACAGACAACTGACTTTTTTAAAGAAAAAATTATTCAAACGTACGAGATGATGATCGTCAGACATGGGTATGCACAAGATCCGACATGTTGGTTGCATTGTCGTACCATATTTGTTATTTTTCGTTTACATTTTCAAATAACAACTCAACTTCTTTTAACACCCCTTCTTTTTATGCTATAATTATCCATGAATATATTTAGTTATATATTTTCGCATACCTTTATCTTTTTTAGTTTCATGTTGGTCGGCGAACCTTTCGCAAGCAAAACGAGTGTGTTGTATGTTCTTGCCGATGCATTGAGTTTGTTATGTGGAAAAGGACACGAAGAAAATAAGGTAATTATACAAATAAATCCAAAACTCTACTACAAAACACACAGATATAAAATCATTCCATAAAACCTGTTACAAACTTGGAAACGCATTATTTTTACACACATTACGCGTTAATGCACACCATTGAAAATATGTTTTGTTTCTTTTTGCAGGTGTGGTATCGCATTGTTAATCCGAAATCTATTACAATGGGTCAATTATTTGGTCAATTCGATCCGGTCTCACATGAGGTACATCTAAATGGTTTCAATTTTTAATCCAGTGTAGTCTATCCCGTGTTAATTCATGGAGATAAATTTAAATGTTTTTGCAAAGATGCGAATGGAATTTATGTACTTATTAATTGTAATTAATTGACTTTTTTTTCCAGTGGACGGATGGTGTTTGTGCCAATACCTTTCGTGAATATGCATCTGATCAGACTGAGACAAGAAAATGGGTAATTTTTGACGGACCAATTGATGCATTGTGGATTGAAAATATGAATACAGTACTAGATGATAATAAGAAGGTGACTTATTTTATTGCAGTTTGTACTGTGAGAGATCAACCAATTAAATTACGATGTAGCTAAATGATCAATTTGGTTGTAGATTTCAATGCCCTCCCAAGGTATTTTGAGTAGTCTCGTCTTCGTTAACGTTTTAAAATCATTTTGTTCTGTTTAGCTGTGTCTTATGAGCGGTGAAATCATTCAGTTGTCGGAAGTGATGAGTTTGATATTTGAAGCAAACGATTTATCCCAAGCTTCGGTAAGTATAGTGATGTTTCTTCTCTCCAAATACATCAACATAAAGACATTCAGCGCAGCATCACTTGAAAGGAAAGCTCTCATACATTGCAACAATCTTAACCGAATACTCGCAGTTTTATACGTTTTATCAAAATTATTAGACAAACGATAAGTGGTTATTTACTATCGTTCCAAGGTACAACATAGGAGTATCACCATAAGCGACATGCAGCGAATCTTTATGGAGTTCCATACTTCTGTTTCGTTTTAAAAAGAAATATCCATGTAGACTATATAAACCATCATTGTTTTGTGTGGTCGTTGTTAACTATATGGTTTTCTGATAGTCCAATGATGTCAATTTTCCTTTCCATGTAGGTCGAGAGCGCTTCAAAATTAGCTATGTTACTTAGTCCTCCAGGAATGTTCTGGAGAACTAACTTGGATCCTTTTTGTTTACATAATGCCATGAGGTTGTCCTCAGGTCCAGGACATAATTTAATTTCACTAAATAGTAATAGTAACAACAGTATAACTAAAACTTTATCGTCTTGAGCGACACTAAACACGTCCGCTCTAGTTTCTGCCATCTTCTTCTGACGGAGTAAAGCGATAAAAGGAACCCTTGAGACACTTAAAACAGTAAAAACTAAAATTTCTGTTTGCACAAAAAACAATGATACCTGAGAAATTCCGTAGTTTAAACAAGTTGATAGTGTCACGCCCAAAGAACACTCCATTTGATATATAACATTTCTGATAACTCCTTTAATAGCGTATCTCTTATTTTAGCCTGCAACTGTCAGTCGCTGTGGTATGATATACTTGGAGCCATCGTCTCTAGGATGGAGACCTTTATTGCAATCTTGGATCAACACTCTTCCTGAAGTCATTAAAACTGGTTACGAGCAAGTTATCAAAGCGTTATTTGAATGGCTAGTACCTCCGCTGCTTTATTTCTTGAGAAAGAAATGCAAGGTATGTCTCTTTTGGAGTAATTGAGGCTTATTTTACTTTTAAAACTAAATCATTCAAAGGGAACTGTTTGTTTCTTTGTTTAAAACTAACGCAGGTTTTTCTATGTTTTACTACTGTAAATCTAGTTGGATATATATCCTTCCATTGTATATGTAAACAACACCTAAATTTTCAGACCTTGTAAATTGAGTAAATTTGGAGTCAAAAAAGACAGTTTGGAAATTAAAACCGGTATTGTAAAATGCTAACTTTGCCTGTTTGGAATCCACTAATAGTAACAAAGAAGAGACCACGTAATATTGTAAGAAAGAAACAAATGCTTTTGTGAGACACCTAAAGAGGGAAGTGTAATAAAAATGAAAGTAAGGTAAATAAGAATAAATAAAAATAAATATAAAAGTTAAATTACATTTGCGGTGGTTGTGAGCAGTGGTTAGCCCGCCAGACTCGCAATCATCAGATTATATAGCGGTTGCCACTCTGGTGCAAATTAAATGTAGCGTCATCGGCCAATTTGGAGCCATCTACCCACCACATACAAGCTTGTGTGGCAAGCGAAAAAGCTTGAGCAATGCTACGCATCTCTAGCGAGCAAATGTAATGAAATTGTAATCATGAGGATGAGGATGATGGGTGAACCTAATTTATGTTTTCCTGAATTAGAATAAATTTCATAAAAATATGTTAAACTTTAATTAGAAACTATCATAGCATAATTGAACCAGCCAATTGTTTAAGCAACTAAGGTGGTCATTTCGTTTCAGGAGTTTATTCCCACATCTGATAGCAATCTTGTCCATTCGTTGATGATGTTTATCGAAGTGTTAATGAAAGGTGTGAAAGAGGAAGAGAGTAAATACATCAAAACATGGCTTTGTGTAAGTAAAATTGCCGTCGTCCTTCCTGTCTTCAAATGAAGCCATGCTATGGCCTGGTGATCTGTTAAAAAGACTGGGTTGCCTTTTTGTTTTCAAATGAGGATATACTGTTCATCTAATGTTAATATTGCTTGTTTTTGTCATTAAAGGAAGCCGTTGCTTAAACATATATAATTTCTCTGTCATAGTCCTCATTTTTCTTTGGTGCTGTGTGGTCGATTGGTGCTACCTGTGATGCACCAGGCAGAGATAAATTTGATGTCTATTATAAGGAATTAATTTCTGGTAAAAACGAAGACCATCCTATTCCAACAGCGGTGGGAAAGATAGAATGTCCGATGCCTACTGATCACCCCGTCTACGATTACATGTTCGAGGTAAACATTTTTGTTCGTCGGTGTGTAGGAAATAAAACGTTAAAGGATAAAAATGGAGGTGAATATTATTTTTACGTTAAATGACACTTATCCAACTCAAAGCTAGGCGTTTATCAGGAATATTTTACTTCTCTATTCCCAAAGGTAATGTTGTTGTCACTTACAGAGTAAAACGAAGTATGTTGGTTACTAAAATTTTTAAATTGAGCTATTTACCGTTACATTTTCAAATATTTTTGCAGAGAAAAGGACGTGGAAATTGGGTATTATGGACCAAAACGATCACAAGTACATCTCTACCAAAGGGTAAAAAAATAAGCGACATAATTGTTCCCACCATGGATACTGCACGATATTCTCACTTAATGGAACTTTTGATAAAAAATAACAAACCATTGCTGTTTGTTGGACCAACTGGAACTGGCAAAAGTGTCTATATCAAGGACAAGTTGATGAATCATCTTTCTCAAAACGAATACGTACCAATGTTTGTCAATTTTTCTGCACAGACCTCTGCAAGCCAAACACAGGTTCGTTAGCTTGATAAGAAAGAAAAAAATAGATAACACGTTTTGGTTTGTGTCTTTGACTAAGTTTACCAAATAACATTTGTTTTGACTATTTTCTCAACTTTTTCTAGGACCTGATCATGTCTAAGCTGGACAAAAGAAGAAAAGGTGTATATGGTCCTCCTGTTGGTAAAAAGTGAGTACGATTAAATCTCTGCAGTTTAAACATTTTACATGAATTGTTTTTTTATTTTTACTGTATTTAGGTTTATTGTATTTGTTGATGATGTCAATATGCCGGCTAGAGAGCAGTATGGAGCCCAACCTCCCATCGAATTGTTGCGTCAGTTGTTAGATCATAGTGTATGGTAAGAAACCTTCATTTTGATGTTTTAGTATCATTTGGTCTGATAGTAATGTATTTGCAACTAGAACGTAAGTTTTCATAGATTTCATCCTCGATCTGGTCATACCATATAACAAAATAGTCTAAACCACTTATGCCCTATGCAGGACCCTCGTTGACATCAATAAGGCTAGACTGTTTCTCTATAAGTTGGTTATGTTTTATATGGTTAGCATCACAAATTTCATTAAGTATATCTTGCCAAATGCTTTCAAGAAGTACAAGGGCGGTTCTAGAGTTTTTAAAGCTTTTAATTGACTTACAGAAGTCCCTAAAATTCAGTGGTAATTGGACCGTCGACCTTTCAGGCTGGGAATGAGTTAACGATCCACCTAAGCACTGTAATGACTAATACCCTTGTGCCTTTGATTCATCCACGAAAAAAATTACACGAAGAGTTACATTTTTCCAAACCATCACTTTTAGGTACGACAAGAAAGACACTTCTAGAATTCAGCTTACTGACGTACAAGTCATCACCGCCATGGGTCCACCCGAAGGTGGGAAAAATCCTGTCACATCAAGATTTCTACGCCATTTCAATATTGTTAGCATTACCAAGTTTAGTGATGACACGATGACAAAGATATTTGGTAGCATTGTCAACCATTATTTTAGGGTAACGTATTTATCTTAGTTAGTTGGTTTGTTAGTATAAATGCTTGAAAATAAAATTAAGAAAAGTTTTATGAATAAAAAATTAATAACGAGCTTAACCATATCAATTTGTTTGATGATATTTTCTATTCCGTCACTGTTTTTATTGTAGTCGGATATCAGTGTCTCCTTATAACTTGGTTGCATTTTAGGAGAATAATTTCCCTGGAGAGTCATTTGGTATCGGGTCACAAATTGTGGCTGCGACTCTAGAGGTAAGGCGGCATTTTCATCAAAAATATCAAAATTAGTGTTGATTATGGTTGAGAATTCATTAAAACTCATTATCTGCCAGTTCTTTTATGTAATAATTTATTGGTAGCTTTGGATATTTCTTTGTAATGTTGTCTATCTCTTTTAGATGTTCAAACAATCTGTCAGCAACCTACTCCCCACTCCCGCGAAGTCTCACTACATCTTTAACCTTCGCGATTTCGCGCGTGTTGTGTATGGCGTCTTGTTGATCAAACCACAGTCTTTGTCAGATAAAAAAACACTGGTGCGATTGTGGGTACACGAAGTTTATCGTGTATTTTACGATCGTTTGGTTGACGATAATGACCGTAACTGGTTATTTAAGTAAGTGAGAATATTTTATGTTATCTTAGTTCTCTTCCCAACAGAAATTAGTTCGTTTTATCATTTAAAGTGCCGTCTAAATTATATTCCCTTTTATATTACCTTGCAGCTTCTGTATTAATTATAGAAAATCTTTACTCATCTTTACTTTATAGGTCTTTAAACAAAGTATTAAAAGATAACTTCAAAGAAGATTTTGAAAAACTTTTCAAACATCTCGCGACAGATAAAAAGGTATCACATCTATTTTAAACCCCTCCCGTTCAAACTGCTTTTGCGGAGACGAAAGAAGACAGTAAATTTGTGTACGTCCAGATAATTCATCCAATGTGTATTCAATATATCGAATGTTTTTGTAACAATGAGCATAATTTTTATTTTTAGTTGACTGATGATGATATGCGGAGTTTAATGTTTGGAGATTATTTGAATCCTGATGCAGTGAGTTATTCCTATCATCCAACACTTTTTGTTGCTTAAGTAATAATTCTTTTAATGCACTGATTTATAGCGCTTGAAAACAACTTTTTATTAGTTAACGAAAAGGAGATGAATTATAACTGGTTAATACTTTTGTTACAACAAAGTACTGAAAAACGTAGGAAAATTAAAACTATCAACATTCACACTCATTTTTTTTCAGCTTTACAATATCATGTCGCCATGTTTGAAGTAAAATGGTTTTCGCAAACGACATCGTCAATTACGCGAATTCACGTTTTTTAATAAATACATCTTGCGATAAGCACCTGTAGTCTGGCCTGTCTGTTGAAAATTTTTAACACATTTTTTTTTAATAAATTTTTAATTTTTAATAAATTCATACATTGCATTGTATGTAAAGTTTGTTTGAAAGTTTTCAATCCGCAATATTTTTAGATGGGTGAAGATCGTTTATATGAAGAGGTGACATCAATTGACGATCTCTACTCCACTGTCGAGACATGTCTTGAAGAATATAACCAAACACACAAAACGCAGATGAATCTAGTAATTTTCAGGCATGTAGTTCTAAATGCAAATATCTTTTCTGAAACATATCAATTTAATTTTAAACACTTTATTCGTAATACATTCAGACAATTTAGCGCACCTTAAAATTACAGAATCAGCTATGGCAACTCTGTTCAAGCTGTTTTTTCCTCTTTAGGTATGTACTGGAACACCTGTCAAGAATTAGTCGCGTCCTAAAGCAAAGTGGAGGCAATGCATTGCTGGTTGGTATGGGCGGTAGTGGTCGACAATCGTTGTGTCGGTTAGCTGCTGCCATATCGAATTTTAACGTGTTCCAACCGGAAATATCTAAAAGTTATGGCATGACCGAATGGAGAGAAGACTTGAAGGTAATAAAATTTATATGGAGAACGGTAAATCACTTCTACTAATATTGTATGCAATTCACTTAATTCGTTTTGTTGGTATAATAGGGAAATTTAGGTTTTAAAAAGTCAATATGCGAAAATATAATGTTCAAATTCATATTGTCAATTATTTGTTAACTTTTTCCTCTCTTCATAAAAAATAACATTTTCTTTTTTAGACTGTATATAGAAAGTAGACTGCTTTGGCCTGTTTTGCGCAGTTCTTTGTCTTTAATTTTTTGTAATAATCTAGAGTAAAAGTCAAATAGTATTCTATTTCCTGGTAAAAACTCCAGTAGCTTCAGATATTTCTAATTTATCTTTACCGTAGACATTGCTAAAATCAGCTGGTGGCCAAGGTAAACCAACCGTGTTTTTGCTGACAGACTCGCAGATTAAAGAGGAATCGTTTCTAGAAGATGTTGACAGTTTGTTGAACACTGGAGAAGTACCTAATCTGTTTGCTGTCGACGAGAAAGCTGAACTGATAGAAGTAATGTGTTATACAATATGTGAATACGCAATTCTTAAGTTACTTGGGACATTCTACAAAGAAATAATCCTAACTGCTCTGTTTTTATACACTAGGCTGTCCGTCCCATTGCTGTCGCTCAGGCTGATGACCGAAATGCAGAGTTTTCGCCGTTGGCGTTGTTTAATTTCTTCGTAAGTCGATGCAAAGACAATCTTCACATCATGTTATGCATGAGTCCAATTGGTGATGCATTTCGAAACAGGTTACGTCAGTTCCCATCGCTTATCAACTGTTGCACAATCGACTGGTTTCAGGTAAGTTAAAAATATTTTTTTTATTTTTCCAATGAGCGATACTTATTAAAATATTTAGCTTCGATATATGTTTCCCCTTTTTGACGCTCTGGATGCTGCTTCCGAACGTAATTCTTTAATGCAACTTGTGGCACTAATATAAATAACCCATCGGCGACCCAACTAATAGCTTCAAGAACTCTTGCAGTGGTTATAATCTCTCGTTAACACCTACACAGAATTCTACCCGCATGTTAATCAGGGAATATTAAAACAGCGATTTATCATTTTGTCGTTGTTCTGTTTAGCCATGGCCAGAGGATGCTTTGGAAATGGTGGCAAACAAGTTCTTAGAGAAGATCGAAATGAAGGAGAACGAACGGAAAAATGTCGTTCCTATCTGTAAAAGTTTTCATACAACTGCTTTGGAATTCTCTGCAAGGTATCATTTTCATATTAATACAGATTGGTGGTGCAACACCTTCTGTTGTTGAGGCCTGCCATTATGCACAAAAGTACACTAATTGGTACAATCTTCTCTAGATTCTTAGAAGAAGCCGGCCGACACAATTACGTAACTCCAACTTCGTACTTAGAGCTTATATCGGCATTTAAGAACCTTTTGACGCAGAAAAGAGATGAGGTAAGGGAGTAGTCACTAGAACAAAGTACATTTTAGATTTTTTTACTTGTATTTTTATTCAAAATATATGTTAAAAGTTGGGAATAAATCAAATACGGACATGTGGACATTTTTAAAGTAAATAAAAACCGTTCTTGTTTGTTTTTTAACGTTCTTTCATTAGCACTTCACCTCAATCTTTCGTTTTAGGTGTTGAAAAACAAAATGAGATACGAAGGTGGTTTGGAGAAGCTAGCTTTTGCATCTTCACAGGTAATAATTTTTTAACTTTCTTAGCGATTTTTTATTTCAATTTATTAAGCTGTCAAAACGAGTCCTGTCAAAATCTTGAGAATTTGTTCATCCCTCATTGCAGTGATTTCTTCATGTTAAATTAGAATTGATTTTGGATTGGTTAAAGGAACGTTTAAAAAAAACGTTCTGGCAATGTTTTTTCCATCCTTTATTTAAGGTCGCTGATATGCAAGTCGAGTTAGAAGAACTGCAACCCAAACTAGTTGTAGCGTCCGAAGAAAACGAAAAAATGATGAAGGTAATTTTAAATAAAGTGCTGAGAAGAGATAGCCTAATTGTAACTTTTTTGTTGAATTTTGTTTAAAGTAAACATGTGATATTTCAAAGTATTTTTATGTCAAACATATAGTATGCCCATGTTTTAAGATTATTGAAAAAGAGTCAGCTATCGCAGAAGAACAACGTGAGGTTGTGCGTGAAGACGAGGCTGTTGCAAATGAACAAGCTGGCGAATCACAAGCTTTAAAAGATGAATGCGAGGCTGAATTGGCCGAAGCTATTCCTGCCCTGGAAGCTGCCCTATCTGCTCTAAACACATTGAAGGTAGGTTCCTGGTGAGAGAGTAATGCCGGTAAATTTAACCTGAAACAATTTAACTAATAGAAGTTTTGAAAACAAACGCAGCCCCAAATATGTGGAAAATGTTTTTTAATATTAATGAAACAATAGAATTAATAGTATGTTTGTCTTGCCAGATCTTTTCGTTGCTGCATAAAATTTGTAAAACTATGTTACACAACAAAGTGTCCCGCCTCAATATGTTAGTAAATTTAATCTTTAGCCTGCTGACATTACCATTGTGAAGTCGATGAAGAATCCTCCTCCAGGTGTCAAACTTGTTATGTCAGCAATTTGCGTTATGAAGGACATCAAGCCTGACAAAGTGAACGATCCTTCTGGTTCAGGAAAGAAAATTCCAGAGTATTGGGGTCCGTCATTAAAATTGCTTGGTGACATGAACTTTTTGAACTCATTAAAAGAATACGATAAAGATAACATTCCAGTGAGTGTTTTTTTTGCAAGAACGGATTTGCAAAAGAATTATTGGCTCAACTGCTCGTATTTCTTTATTGTGGCAACTTTTACATGCCACTACGTGCCTCTTTTGAAACAAATGATCCGGATTTCTCTTACACTTTTTTCAAGGTTCACGTTATGAAGAAAATTAGAGCTGAATACATGACAAACCCTGAATTTGATCCAACCAAAGTACGAACAGCTTCTTCCGCCGCTGAAGGTTTGTGCAAGTGGGTTCAAGCTATGGAAATATATGATAGAGTAGCAAAGGTGGGTTTCACGTGTTCTGTACAATAATATGGCATTTTTTGCCATGACAATAATAACCAGAATCGTTTTTTAATGAAAAACCTGCAGTTATGTTGTTACTCTGTGATCTTTTAATAGGTCGTTGCTCCGAAAAAAATTAAATTGGCTGAAGCTGAAACTACACTTGCTGCAACAATGGAACTGTTAAACACGAAGAGGGCTGAATTAGCTGAAATCGAAGAAAAGGTTGCCACCTTGAAGCAGCAGTTTGAAGACATGACAGAAAAGAAGGCTCAATTGGAATATCAGGTAAGGTCGAGACATAGAATAGTTGGTATGAATGGAAGGAATTGCGTGATATTATTTATTAGTAAAAGGAGAAATAGTAATGGGTAACGTAAATAAATTTCCTTCTTCTTATTTCCGAATTTGTTTACCTGAAATTTCTTCTTCTATAGTGTACTTTTTGTTTAGCTTTATCAATTAAAAAAATCCATTGTTTTGTAGGTCGACCTATGTGCGAAGAAATTGGAGAGAGCTGAAAAATTGATTGGTGGTTTGGGAGGTGAAAAACATCGGTGGACTTCGGCAGCTATCAATTTGCAAGCAGTTTATGATAACTTAACTGGCGATGTTTTAGTGTCTTCTGGTGTGATCGCCTATTTAGGTGCATTTACCTCGGTGTTTCGCAAAGAATGTTTTGCAAAATGGACAAAGCTGTGCACGGTAATTTTCCAAATTCTTTCTCGTCATTTTAGTGACACTCGTTGCTCAATTTATTGCGTTTTTGCAAAGTTTACTGGTACCCATTTCTCTATGTCTGTTTTTTGATATAATGGTTTGCTTTTAAAATCAATATGATCGCTGTTGTGCAAAAGTGCTTGAATAATATTTGGCAATCATTTATTTATTTAAGCCTTTTATGATTCCATTATTTTTTAATTATGGAAAACATATTTTGAAAGGATGCCTTACCTTACCTTACTTCAAATGAACCAATCAGCACTCATTTCTCATTTCCCTTCATGTAGGATTTGGGTATACCTTGTTCACAAGATTTCTCGTTGAGCAAAATTCTTGGCGAACCAATCAAGATACGGGCATGGAACATCAATGGACTACCTACTGATAGCTTCTCTATCGATAATGGCGTCATTGTGGATAACTCAAGACGATGGTAAATTAAATAAAATTTTGTAGGAGTCATTCCGTTCAAGTCAGCATATAGCATCCAATGATGAAAACCCGGAATCTCTTTAGGCATTTTCAAATGTGTTTTTTCCTTATTAAATCTGATTACGGAAACTGTTGCTGAACTGTCTATTCTTATTTTATTTTAGGCCATTAATGATAGATCCTCAAGGGCAGGCGAATAAATGGGTGAAAAATTCAGAGAAGGATAACCAGTTATCGGTATGTATGCTGCACCCGTGGTTACCTAAAGCATTCTACGGTTGTTGAATATTATGTTCAGTATTTTATCGAGGACTCTTAAAGTACCGTGATCTTATATATAAACGGCACATTTTTATTTTTCTTCTCAGTGTCTAATACAGTCCTCTAGCGATCTAAGTTATTTTTTAATGGTCCTATAAAACTGTATGCTTATTTGAATAAAATATATTTGAAGAATATAATCTACTTTTAACAAGTGGAAAAGAACACAAACCTTGATACAAATAGCAGCAATTTTCAAAGAAACGCAGCTCAACTATGTCGTTCAAGCAACCACAAAAATTTCATACTAGAATAAAGGGTTTGAACTGAGCCTAACTGTTATTCATAGCATAAACTTATTTTGTTAGTAATTTTTAGCCTTAAGGGTTATGCTTATAGAAACCACGTGTATTCCCAGCAAGCAACGTCAAAAGTATTTTTATGTTACTGTCCATGCCTCTTCTCTTACCAGGTCGTTAAATTGTCTGATGGAGATTATATTAGAACGCTGGAAAACAGCATTCAGTTTGGTACTCCAGTGCTGATTGAAAATGTTGGCGAGGAATTGGATCCTTCTTTGGAGCCTCTGTTGTTGAAACAAGTTTTTAAACAAGGTAAGATATCAACGGGTGTGTTTGAGAGATGTAAAAACGGTTGCTATTCTTGCAATAATGACTTTCAACGAATATATTTTCCCTTGAATTGAGTTGTTACGAAATTAGAAACTTTGATTAAAGTTTATTTATTAGTCTAAAATACAAACTTTTTCCCTTGCCGGGATTCATGTTCTTTTCCCTTGCCTTGTTTAGTGGTGAATTTATCTTTAAAGCAGTCGTACTTCTTTAGGTGGTGTATTATGTATACGACTTGGTGAAAACGTAATCGAATATTCTGAAGATTTTAAACTCTACATCACAACGAAGTTGAGAAATCCACACTATCTTCCTGAGATCGCTACTAAGGTAACACTGGTGAATTTTATGATCACACCAGAAGGATTGGAAGATCAACTGTTGGGTATCGTTGTTGCGAAGGAAAGGTGCGATAGTTGATGTTTTATTGTCTCCTATTGCACTAACTTTTTGTTATTTTTGGCTGTTTTCGGATAGGGAAACATTTGAGTTTTAACTGAAGAAGGAAGCTTATTTTTAAAGGAAATTAACACTAAAAGTCAATTTATGCCAAAAATATCGGGATTTGAATAGCATACATAACTTATTTTTTCTTTGAATAATATAAATTATTCCTTACAATCCGCACTCTTTTTCAAAGACTTTAAAAAATAATTAGCTTTCCAAAATTTAAGTTGCAATTGGTGACTAAGAAAAAGACATCGATAGATAAAAATACTGGTTCACTACCGTTGGGTAGTCTAATTCAACCTCTTTCTAAAACACTTAGGAGCACTTTTCATGATTCCCTAGTCCTCAAAAGTTATGGCGCTCCAACTGTGCGGCTGTTTTTGCCCGACTTCCCGATCGTAGATATGATATATCCGTTGTCTAAGGGTTAAAATATTCAAATAATTTAAGATGTTGAATAACTTGAGGATACGAAATCATTTTAAGAAATACCAGGGGTGCCGTAAACCAATTCGAAAAAAAACCCTGAGTCGGCCAGTCAGCAATATTATTTGCTTTAGGTCATCTCATCATAGAAGAAAAAATGTGAAAAACTATGGCAACTATAAAACAATTTAACATAACAGTGTGACTTGCTAGTTAAAGACCTTGCATATAACCATGTTACATATATTGGGTTTTGTGATTATTTGTTAGGCATGCTTTTACATAGCAGTTTTTGCACCAATGCTGTTCTCTGATTATGTATATTCGACTTCACGATATATTTATGATTAAGTTTAACAAATCGTATCTTCACTATATGAAGTCTCATTGTCCTACTTTCCCGTCTTCGCGACTCTCTAATTTTTTAATAACAACGTGTTAACAATAAAAATGCAGTGTCAGCGATTGCTGTAAATTGACTCAGCGATTGTTTTTTAATAGAATCGGTTGGATTGCAGCAATAGATAATTTTACTGGTCATTATTTTCCCTGTTTGCATCTTAAAAAATTACCTGTTTTCTTTAGGCCTGAATTGGAAGAAGAGAGGCAAGCTTTAATTGTTCAAAGTGCGTCTAACAAAAAACAGCTTAAGGAAATTGAAGATAAAATTTTAGAGACGCTCTCCTCTTCAGAGGGTAACATACTGGAAGATGAAACAGCTATAAAGATTCTGGATTCATCCAAGGTCTCACATTCATCTTTTCAACAGTCTTATATGTATTGAAAATTAAGTTGTTATGTTGCATTAAACGTTATTTAAAATTTCTTGAACATTCTAGGTACTGTCAGATGAAATCAGTAAGAAACAAAAGATTGCAGAAGAAACTGAAAAGAAGATCAACCAATCTCGAGCTGGTTATCATCCAATTGCTGTACACTCTTCGATTTTATTTTTCTCCATAACTGACTTGCCCAATATTGATCCTATGTACCAGTACTCTTTAACTTGGTTTGTCAATCTGTTTATTGCTGCTATACAAGATAGGTATGCGTTTTTTTTATGTATTGATATATTCATATATTATTTTGGGTCAAGCGTGGATACACCTAGCTATTTTTTGTTACAACTATTCCTTGATCAAATTGATTTCGTATCAAATGACATTGTGTCAACAGTGAAGTATGTTGGTTGTATCATTTTGCTATTATCTTCTAGCAACAAATCAAAGATTCTTGACAAGCGACTTCGTTACCTCACAGATTACTTCACGTACAGCTTGTACTGCAACGTTTGTCGCTCGTTATTTGAGAAGGATAAGCTGCTCTTTTCCTTCATTCTGTGTTCCAACATATTGAAAGCAAAACATGAGCTAATGCAAGATGAGTTCATGTTCTTTTTAACTGGTGGTGTCGGCTTGGAAAATAAAAAACCCAATCCAGACCCGTCTTGGTTGTCTGATAAATCCTGGGATGAAATATGCAGAATGTGCGATTTCAAAGCTTTTAATGGATTCAGGTAAGAAGAAATATTTTTCCGTACAAAATAAGTAGTTATTAAATTTGTTGAATAGCAGTTGTTAAATTGATCGTCAAAGGTGGAAGTAATTGTCTCATCATTGGGTTTTAATTCATGTACTAAAATCATTACAAAACCGCGACTTATTTGTCAAAGAATGTAAGGATCAAGTAAATGTAGAAAAGATTTGGCTGTAAACGATTCCACGAACCATAAATCTAAATATAACTTATTGTTAGTTGTCATACAATGTGATTTCATAATTGTGGTGTTAGGATAACGTGGGGCTCGATCCCATGACATCACGCTTGTCCAGCGATTGTTTTAACTGCGAATCTTTGTTTTGCAGTTATGAATGTGTATTATCTGGTAATTTCTCGAAACAGTTTAACCTCATCTCGTATATCTCATAAGTTTCCATTTAGGCAACATTTTAAAAAAAATAATGAAGAATGGAAAAAGTTGTTTGGTAGTAAAGAACCACAGAAACACATTCTCCCTTCACCATGGAATAAGAAGTTGACAGATTTTCAGAAGATGATTGTTGTAAGATGCCTTCGACCAGATAAAGTGGTTCCCCTTGTGACTAACTTTGTGGAGGAAAAGCTTGGCCGTCGGTTTATAGAGCCGCCACCTTTTGATCTTGGTAAAAGTTATGCTGATTCTAATCAATGTTCACCTCTGATATTTATTCTTTCTCCTGGAGCAGACCCTATGGCAGGCTTGATGAAGTTTGCAGGAGATAAAGGGTTCAGTGGTGATAGGTTTAATGCGATATCTCTTGGACAAGGACAGGTTAGAATTATTTTCTCTTGATATACTTATCAACCGAGGCTTGGTACTTATTTTTGCGGTAGATAATTTCACTAATACAAAAAAATCAAAATTTTGCGGCTGATTCTTTGTAAAAATTACGCGGTATTAATTTTCTCAAATGGTGCCAAAATATTATATAATATTTTTTAAAAAGCGCCTTAATAAAACATGTAATGATTTCTTTTTGTGAATGCAATTGCTTTTTCACTCTGAGATAAAATTTTATAAATTGGATCTTTTAAAATATCTCGCATATACATAATGTCATGAATTTTTCCAGAATGCGCGAAAATTGCAAAAATAAATGCTCGCGCAAAGTTGAATGACTGAAGAAATGAATTTTGTGTGTGTGTAGGGACCAATTGCAGCAAAGATGATTGCCGACGCAGTCAAAAATGGCACATGGGTTGTACTTCAAAATTGCCATTTGGCAGTCTCATGGATGTCTGCCCTTGAAAAAATTTGTGAAGACATGTCTCCCGAAACTGTTAATTCAGAATTCCGACTATGGCTGACCAGTTACCCGTCGCCAAAATTTCCTGTGACGGTGTTGCAAAATGGCGTGAAAATGACGAACGAGCCGCCTACTGGACTGCGACAGAATCTTTTACAGTCTTACATAAGCGATCCAATATCCGATCCAGATTTTTTTAATGGTTGCCCAGGAAAAGAAACTGTATGTTTTCCATGAATATTAGTATTTTTTATCGATTTTATTTATTTCTAAACTTCTAAGAATTTATATCGGCTTCAATTTAATGAAACATAAATTTTATGAATGTTTTGTTACCACAAGAAAGAATTTTGTGATCATTCTCAAATATATATTTAACTGTTTTAAAGGCTTGGGAAAAGTTATTGTTTGGTCTGTGCTTCTTCCACGCTGTTATTCAAGAAAGAAAAAAGTTTGGTCCAATGGGCTGGAATATACCTTACGGTTTTAACGAATCTGATTTGAGGATTAGCATTCGTCAACTCCAGGTACATTATTGTGGTTTTTGTTTTTGAGAAAAGTAATTTGTTTAGTATTTTCTGCAACTTTCGGCGCTTTAATGCAGTGAGTTGGTTCAATGCTCGTAAGAAATTTTCGCACCATGTTCTGTTAAAGAACGCTCTTAAACTTTTGTAGCCTTTTACACTCATCAGGCTGAACCCTTTTGCTATAGTAAAAAAGAAGTAGTAGGTGAATCTTTCGCCTATCTGTGTGTGTATAGTTATATCGCCGTGTACGATGTCAACATTATAGAATGTTATTTTTATAACACTTAGATGTTTATAAACGAATATGACGAGGTTCCATTTGATGCAATCTCTTACATGGCTGGCGAATGTAACTATGGTGGAAGAGTAACTGATGACTTAGATAGGTGGGTAGATGTAACTTAAAAGCAGGTAGAGCCAGTTTAAATGACAACGTTTGATGGTGTTAAGTTTCTTAAGTATGGAAATCATATATTTTTCTCACAACTCTTGTTTTACCTACAGACGATGTTTGATGAGCATCCTTGCTGACTTCTACACTGCAGACATCATAACAGATCCAAAATATAAGTTGTCATCTAGTGGAGTTTATTATGCTCCGCCGAAAGGAAAGTACGACGATTACATCGACTTCATCAAGGTAAAATGAGATATTAAACATATGCTATTCATTTTTTAGTATTTTATACTTTTATTGTTAAGCATTCTTTAATTTGTGCACCGAGAAACCTGACAGTCTTGTGTACTACTCTCATGCGTAAGATCATACTTCAATCTTTGCCCAAAGAACAACAAACAGAAATTTCGACAACATCAAGCATCTCTCTATCATTCTATGTTTACATAGGACCTACCATTATCACAAACACCGGAAGTATTTGGAATGCATGATAACGTGGACATTGCTAAAGATCTCCAAGAAACAAAACTGGTAAATATTTCCTTATTTCATTTCATTTCATTTCATTTGGTATTATTATTTTATGAGTCCTGCAGTGTTACAAGCATATGAAAGTTAAGCTCTGGCTCATATTGTTTAGTATTTAGTGTATGAGTAGGCTTCTGCAGTCACAATTCTTATACACAAGAAGTTTAACTTTTTGCAGTTTGAATTTTTCTTTCTGCTTCTCATGTATTTTTTAAGCAAGCTAAATAATTTAATTATTGTCCTTCTTTTTAAACTTTTCTACTTTCTCTCTTTTTCAGTTATTTGATTCTGTTTTGTTGACATACAGTCAAATGTCTGGTGGTGCTGGTGGAAAAACTGACGATGCATTAAATGAAATCGCAACTGATATATTATCCAAGGTTTGATATTATATACCTAATCATTCTTCTTATCACGACAACCTGTCTTTTATCGATTTTTTGCTCCATGGTAATAGGCATTCTCTATTAACCACTTTGTTCGAGATAATTTTTTGCTATATTAGATACCAAAGTAACGTTTTTTGTATTTGTTTTTAAGCTACCAGAAGATTTCGATTTGGAAAAAGCTCAAGAAAAATATCCAGTTCGTTATGAAGAAAGTATGAACACAGTTCTCGTGCAAGAGATGGAAAGATTCAATAAGTAAGTTTCATATTTGATGTAATATGGTAAGGTATTGGCGACATTATCAATTTTTAAGACGATAGCTTTTTCTATCTGAAAATGCAGAAGATTACCTGATCAATAATACAAGGCTCGATTGCATGTATGCTTGCAATTTTCTCACTTCTAGGTTATTAAATGTGATACGTTCCAGTCTTATCAATCTACAAAAAGCAATCAAAGGTTTGGTAGTGATGTCAGCTAGTTTAGAACAAGTCGCGCAAAGTGTGCTTGTTGGAAAGGTGAGTGGTTAACTATAATCTTATCGTAAAAGCTGTGAGAAATTCTATGTGTAAAAAAACTATAAGTAGTAAAGGAAAACAAATCAAAATTTCTGGCCAAACACATTATTTTAATTTTTTTGACAAAAAATATAATTCTAGTCAACTAACTAAAAGACACTTTTCCTGGATAATATCTTTCTAGCTTGTAACTCTACGTATCTAAAGATTTCCCTCAAACTTATTATCGAACTCACATTTTGTAGTTTCCTGATCTGTGGGCTAAAAGTTCATATCCAAGCCTGAAGCCTCTTGGTAGTTACATTGCAGATTTTATTGCTCGTATCAAATTTTTACAGGTAAAGTTTTTTTTTTGTCTTAAAAAATAAGTTTTAGCACGATTGGTTGAAAGAAAAGTAAACAGAAATTTGTATGGGGTTAACTCTGCTACAACAGATCTGTCGAAAGAAATTTGGTACTGTCCAGTAAAATACAATCAATCACGCTTTAATTCACGTAAACACGATTGATGTCTTAAGTTAAGTATGAATGGCCCACGTTCCTAAAATAAATGTTTTTTTTTCTGTATAGGAATGGTATGAAAATGGCAAGCCTTCAGTTTTTTGGTTATCTGGATTCTACTTTACTCAGGTTTGTCTCAAATTTTTTTAAACGGTTTTGAATGTGAGATACGTGTTCTTTGAGAAAATATGTTGTTGTTGGCATGTGATTGAAACGTCTTGATTTTGTTTGTCAAGTCAATATTTGTTTTTTTAGGCCTTTTTAACAGGTGCGAAACAAAATTACGCGCGGAAATACACAATTCCTATAGATTTATTAGGCTTTGATTTTGAAGTTATTGGAGTCGATGAGGAGAAGGAGAGTGGTCCTGAAGATGGAGTGTACGTTAATGGACTCTTTTTGGAGGGAGCACGTTGGAACAGGGAAAGGTGAAATTTTTTTCGCTTTTTGTTCTTATTTCTTTATTTCTGTGTTTGTATAGCTTTGTTACTGAACACAGATAAAATTTGATGCGAAAAACCTTATTACTGGGAAGTAGAAATGTTTTATATCGTTGTTATTCAAGTCTGTCTACTAGCCATAAAAATCACCAGTTAATACGGAAGTTACGTCAGATTTGTCAGAAATTTCTCATTAAAAATAAAAATACAATTTAACTGCTAACGCTCGCATTTTTCTGAATTCAATTAAACGTTATTTTTACTTTGTGGAGATATCATTCATCGTTTCATTGTTTCAACCCTCTTTAAAACTTTTTAGGGGTACGTTGGATGAATCATATTCAAAAATACTACACGATCAAATGCCAATTATTTGGGTTAAGCCTGGGAAAACCAGTGAGTTTAAACAGCGTAAAGTTTATTCATGCCCAGTCTACAAAACGAGCGAAAGAAAAGGGACACTTTCAACGACAGGCCATTCAACTAATTACGTAATGCCTGTTATATTGGACACTGAGGCAGATCAGAGACATTGGGTTAAGCGAGGCGTTGCCTTGCTTTGCCAACTGGATGATTAATATTTGGAAATAATTATTTTTTTAAAAATTTAATATATATTGTATATACATATTGTTAATATATATTTTTGTGTGTGAATATAACAATCAACTTGAAATCTTTTTTGTAACGTATCGAGACCGGTAGCATGGGTTATCAAGTCAAAATTCCATCCATAGTGAGGTCAACTTTTACTTTTAAATTCTAAGTAATGACAAAATCGTCGAGATAGACGTCATTAAATTAAAAATATGCATCTCAGGGAAATTCCCTATTGACTTTATTGTGCCAAGAGTTCTATTTAGGAGCAACATTTTCATGTTTAAAGGACGAATTCATTATATTCCACTAGTTAGTTAATTATTTAATTAAATATCCTATACTAAACTTTTTGTAATTTTCCCTCTTTTGGACGTTCCTAGATATAAAAAAAAACACTTGTTGTTGAACATAACGTGTAGAGAAAACTCGATGTTTACCTCGAATTTTAAAAAACGAGATATGCGGATTCAAAAATGTTATGAACGAGACTTTTTACTGTATTTTTATCGGTTCCCGGTACTTTGAACGTGACGTATTAGAAAATCGATTGTCGCTTCTTATAAAAGATGATTGGAATCCGAGTATAAACGACGTGCAATATATATTCTTCAGTCTGTTGTAACAAACACAAAAACTAGCAAAACATTCTTCTTTGTTTAAAGGAAACAAAAAAAAAAGGAAAATAACATTTTTTATGGTTTTTCATTTATTTTACGTTCGTAATATTCCTAATTATCACAGTAGGACGATAAGTTCTCTCTCAATAATTCTCACTCTGAAGACATAGAAGTCAAATTTATGTCGCAATTGGTGAACGGTGGGTTATTCCAGTAAGATGTAATTTAAAAGTCAGTCACTTATTTTTATTGAAACAATCCATGACATTTTATTGTCACCATTTAATTGTACGAGCAAACGAATGGACAACTTCGAATCCATTATAATTCCATATCATTCCTAGTAAGGTCCTCATTCTTAATTTTGTACGTTATTCTCCAAACATGTTTTATTATATATCCGTTTAAATAACTATCACAGAACACAAATAATTTCTCTCTTCATTTTTCTATTTTTTCCTTAGCTACTAAAGAAGTCTATTTTCTCTTTTTTAATGCACTTTATCCATACATATTTTCCATCATTAATTGGTACTTCATTAAGAAAATCGAAATTCCATCTTTTGCTTCTAGCACGTAATGTATCTAAATTTTCATCAATTACAAACTGGTCATTTTCTCTTTTATCACTATCTAAAAATAAAGCTCTTTGCGCTCTTAATTTTTTCTCTGTTGGTATTTGAGTATTGTCATTCGTCATGTTCTTCATTTCATGTAACACACTTCACAGCGTATTTTTTATCGATTTTATCTCCTTTGTAATCAAAAGCTTAAAATGAAATGAAAAGTAATAAAATTTTCTCTGCTTTATATTAGAAGTTTTAATAAACTATAAAAATGTTATCAAAGAATTCCCTGTAACTCCATATTTATCTAAGTTGCAAGCATTATGGCAAACAAAGCAAATAATTACATAATTTTTAGTTCCTATGGAAACATAGCGCAGTACTTTCCCTACTCAACCAATCAAGCGTCAATCGCAACATCTCCCCAGTCCATTTATATTCTTTTCCTCGAGTTGTAATTGTTTTTTGCGCTACCTAATTATTTTTTTGCAGAAGTATTAACTTTTAACTGCAGTGACATAATCAATAGAGGGATGGGGTGACGTCCCCAAAAAATGTCAAGCACGAAAAAGGTCCACTTTAAGCATAGTTATTTCCGTCCTAAAATTTGGATTGTGTTTCAACTAATCTAGAGGAATAAAATTTAAAAAATTGGCGGAAATCTCTGCACAGTTTTCTCTTTCGCTAAAAAGGATACATTTATTGCTTCGCATAATTATTAGATTTATGCATGATTAACCATCATAAATTAACATGAATTATATGCATGTACATGGCCTTTTTTTGTATGTTAAAAAATCATACAGAAAATATGATTTTTTTTCTAAATCAGTGAACACATGATCTCACCACCTGCCGAGAAGAGATAATTTTGAAAAACAAAGCTCTTGTTTGAGGGATGGCCAAACGAATAAACCATCAAATATATACAAATTAATGACTTACATATAATGAGGGAAAGAATTGATTAACTGTCATTGTTATTCAAAATGAGTATGATTCCATTGCTCGCGATATGTTTTTGTATTTTATTAACATCTGTATATAATGCACCGTTGAACAGTGATAAGAAATCTAACTTACATAAAAATCATAAGAAGATTTACCAAGAAGCAGAGTATGATGTAACACTACAGAAATCGCCAGATCAAATACGATATTACGTCAAGCCTGAAGAGTTTGAGGAATATGAGAATCGATTTGAGACGATAAAAGATCTAGGTGAAGAGCTTGAATGTAAACTGCGAGGCGATTGTAAGGGTGACAAAAGGGAGGAGATCGTGAAAGAGAGAGAACGGGATGTTGTTGGGAGTAAAAAATCATTCGGACTTTCTGATAATGATGGTGGTATGAACGGACAGACTGTTTCATCACAAGGCGCTTTAAATTCGCCTGTAAATCCAGCGTTAACACCAGATCAGTTCAACAGTGGTGATCGTTTCGGTGGTGACTCCAGATATTCCGACCAAAAAAACGCGGCTCAATACGGCCAACAGCCGCAGATGGATCTAAAAATGCCTCAAAATGAAGGCGGTGCAATGATGATGTCCAAAGGTTCTGGTCCTGGCATGGGGGATATGGGTGGCATGGGTGGTATGGGAGGCATGGGTGGTATGGGCGGTTTACCAGGTGGCTTGTCTGCAGCCACAAGTCCAATGTACCAAATGCAGATGCAACAAAATGACCAAATTATCCAAGAATCTGCTCAGAATAAACTTGGTTTTATGGATCAAGCAAATAAACAAAAGTCTCTTAATATGGATGTAGTTGGACCACCACAAGGAGAAGAACAGATGAGATTTGCAGGTGGTGGTGGAGGGAGAGAAGGCCAAGAGAGAGGGGCAGGTAAAAGGCTATTTGTTGCTCTTTTTTAAACAATTGCAATAAAAAAATGTGGAAAAGAATTTTCAACAGAAAGCAAAAACAAATTCTATTATTTGTTTCACAATAGTAATTTTTAATTGTATATCTTGCTTTAACCATCAAAACACCTGCTTTAATCCTTTTTATCACTTCCTAACATAATGCCGATCTGGGTAGCTAAGTGGATATATTGTCAGTTATGAACAGAACGCATGAACGCATGAACGTTTAAAAAAGCTGTCCTGATATTAAATCTGTTGTTTTTAATTAGATGGTGATGTTTTTTTAGATGATCTGAGCAACCCCCATGGTGTAGCAAGTAACGAAGGCGGTGCTGTTAGTGAAAACGACATCATGAAAGCAGAAGACATTCAACCCAACGAGATGAATGATTTGCATAACTTTCTGAAGAATACCAATCAAGTTCAAAAGAATTACGATGGTGAGCGCGGAGAAGCAGAGATGACGGATGGAAAGTTTGTATCAAATAATGATGGTATGGAAATTTATTATGTATTTGTCGAAACCGTTTTCACGCCCGCGGGATATCCATCAACAATTTGGGAAACCAGAAAAAATAGGTCCAGAAAAATGAGCTGATTTTACGAAGAGCCTTAAAAGGGTTTGGAAACGACTGGAAATGTTTGAACAATAAATAAAAAATGCGTAAGGTAGATTGTAAAAAAAATTGATAAGGTTATTGTAAACAGGAAAGAAACCGATATAAATCACCGACCTACAAATAACCGACCTACAAATAACATTGCCTCATTACTCGATTTACCATTACTCGATTACATGATAGTTGTATATGTATGTAAACTGTTTACATTTCAGACCATCAAGATGAAAATTTCAATCCTGGAGATGGCTTTGGCAAAACAAACATTGACTATGGACACAATGCTCAAGTTGAAAATAACGAAGGTAGTTTTGGACACCAAAACGAACCTAATGAAGAGAGAGCCCCTATAAAACCAGGTGGACCGGAAGTGCCAGGATTAAGCAATCTTCTGGGTGGTGAAGGAGCAGGAAATGGTGGAGATCTAGGACCACCAAACGTACAGTTTGTTGAACAAAACACCAGAGATATGATGCAATCTAACTCAGATTACAAAGTCCCCTCTTCTGGTAAGTATGATTATGAATGCTTTAACTTTACAACAGGCGATTAGAACAAGAAAATTAATTATTTGAAACTTTCAGTTGAGTATGGAAGATATTTAAGATTTATTCATTTCTATTGTTTGCAACTAATTTGAACTTTTGTTCAGAATTTTCAAATTTATGGAAGGATTACATGAGCTCGACACAAAGCCAGTTAGGAGGCTTCGATCCTTCAGCAAACAGCCGCCATCTTATTGATCACCCATTGAAGTCTGGATTGCACAAAAACAAAGACAAAAAAGACGCTGAAGTGAAAAGATGGAAAAAATCGGACGTAGGTATGCTTTTTTTCCCGCCCCTGCACGGAAAAGGTTAGGGTATAGTTTTTTTTCGTTTGCTTTTTTTCCCGCCTCTGCACGGAAAAGGTTAGGGTTTGTTATTCCTGTTGTCTAACTTGATTTCTATTCGATCTGGTTTCAACGTTAATATCAGTTTCTAGTGTGACAACCCATCAGGATTATAAGTTTGAGCAACGTCACTAGGAATGTGGTTTATCACAAATTTTTTTTCAAGTGCTAAGATACAAAATAACCGCCTTTTCTTTGTTCTAAATGTTCAATTAGTAAAATTGATTCTTAGTTTAAAAGCTAATTCAACAAAACACAGTTTTCATTCCATGTTTTATGTGATTAATTTTACAACTGGAATTAAATTTTACGGCGCGTTTTTGTTTAGGCAAAGCGAAGGACACTGCATTAGCTAAAAAAGACTCCGCTGTTGGTACATCTAAAGATGCTATACCAAAACCAACAAAAAACAAATTTATGTTTGTTCCACTATATGTTGTACAGAATTTATTGCAACAAGCAAGCAAAAAATCCACACACACCTCATTAGAAAATGAGAAAAATGTAAAAGCAGCTAAAAAATCAGGCGACATCAAATCGAAATCAAATCAACCAGCTATATACATAACGGAAAAAAACGGGAAAAGATTTCTAGTTGTCAACCCAAACAGCAATAGTGAACTAATTAAAGGTTTTGCCAATGTGGATAGCCACTATGTCAGTTTTGCAATTCCCGAAAACGGACGTAACGGGCTTCCCGTATCACACATCAACGGTCTACCCGCGCTTAATTTACCAGGGAACAGTGCAACACACCCAGGGCCATTTGGAAAAAGTGCAGCTTTTGATTATCAATTTCCAGGTGATGACTCGTTGTATAATAACAACCAAGGTGGATTTCAAGGCTATATGGCAGTACCAATTGTTAATGGGATGAATCCAAACGGATTTATGGGACTCAACGCAGGTTATTTTAATAACGGGTTTAATGGTATATTCAGTGGTGGTTACAATAATGGCTTTAGTGCTGGTTTTAACGGTGGTCTCAACGGTTTTAACCAAGGTTTCGGTGGATACAACAATGGGTTTAATAGTTTTAACAACGGTTATAATAATGGATTTAACGGCCAGTTCTCACCACCGTTTTTTCCTCAACCAAATATGTTTCCAATGCAATACCCGAATCAAGGCGTCGTTGATCCTTTTTATCAACAGAGACGTGGTTTTAATGGTAATGCATTCATGTATGGTCCCGCGTTTTACGGTAACCCATATGCTCATCGCAACATGTTCGAAAGTATATCTATGGCCCAAACAGGGGTACCAGGACATTTTTACCGCGATCCATCTTATAATCCCAGAGAAAGTGAGGCAATGTTTCAGAGTGAGGGCCCTCACACCACACGAGATGAATTTGAGCAGAGACCTTCTGATTTAAACCAAGCAGAAACTAATGAAGTAGACAACGAGATACGCTTTTCGGAAGAAAAACATAGAGCTGGAGAAAAACAAGAGGAACAAACACCTCAGTCTGAACCAACAGAAGAAGCAAAGTCTACACCGAGTGATGAAAACAGTCCGCAGCAAGAAGGGATCCAAGAAGATCCTGGACCGGACTCAGAAACACAAGAAAACGTTCCACAAGGATATTCTCCGTCACCTGTTGAGATACAAGACCCTAATAAACGAAGTCATTCTCCTTTTGTTTTTACCAAAGACCATGTCGGATTTGGACCAATAACTGTGGAAGCTAAGACTGCTAATGCACCATTAGATGACCCAGATGATATTTAGTGGACAAAGAAACTATAATTTAACTAACTAACCGTTGTAACTATTGCTGTAAATACTAGGTGTTGAAATAAATTTGTTTGTGGGTTTGTAATGATTTCCTATTTTCCGTTTTTTTTTCTACAAAAGCTGCCTAACAAACAAAAACCCTTTTTTGTGTGTTGCTATTGGCGTATTATTAACAGAGTTTTCTAAACTTCTTTATCTGTATCTAGAAAAACATTCCTAATAAATATTATTTTTAGTATGCATCATATAATTATTTTTTTATATAGCTTTAATTTTACATTCATTCAAATATATCAAGGGGTGTATATTAAGTATGTATGTTTATTCCCTTTAATATATTAATTTGTTTTTAACAGTGACATTAAAAAGATAACTAAATAACAAAGCGTTTGTCTTTTTTTCTATTTTTTTCCATCCTCACTTTGACAGCAACAGATACAGATCGGGCGTCATTCTGGTCCCCAGAGCTCTTTGAGATAAAACTTAAGGTTTATTTCAAAGAGCCCTGGGGTCAAGAATGATTGGGCGCGTCTTTTATATACACCAGGTCCGGTTTAAACTATTACATGATTTGGAGGTTTATTTCAGAACATCTAGAAAAACGTCCTGCTATCGTAACACGAAAAAAGAAAATGAACGCGATATATATTTACCGATTTTATTGTAATTATCCCGCGTCGTAGTGTATTAATCACGAAGCACGATTTAAATGAATAACCAACCAATCATTTCTGATTTTCAGCTAAGCTGCACCTAGCTAAGAAGTGGAAGTAGACAATTTCTTTTTTACTAAACCAGCTCTGGTTCATGGTTGTAAGCTCTCATCCCGGTGTCACTAACGATTAGTTTCTAAACTTATTTCGCAAAATAAACAATTTATTTTGTGGTTGCCACAAAAATTTTTTTCCCTCTCCTTCAACATTGCAACAGAGCTACTTTTGTGCATCACTGTCATATTGCCTGGCATTGAGCAGTTTTTGATTCACTGTCGCCTGAACAACAATAAGTTATTTCTAAATGCATTCAGTAAAACGCCTCATGGGAGCCTAATAACTGGACATTAATTTTCCGTCCATGCGTGAAAGAAATTGATTAGAGTCGTTGCGGTTTTTAATAACTGTTTAATAAACTGTTATCAACGCCACATATTTTCAAAAAGATAAAACGTTTGATATTTCTGGAACTGTAAGTTCAATTTTTGTTTTAATTTTCGAGTTTCTTTGAGTTTTTGATTTTTATAAAAAACATTGTGTTGCGAAAATAATAACTTTATTACACACAAAAAATTGGTTGCATTATTATATTTTTTGTACATTTTTGCGCCAACAACCGCAGCCAAAGTCTTTGCAATTACGTTAATTTTTCTTAAGTATCGTACGCGGTGATGTCAAAAAATAAATTAAAGCCATTTCTTTGATTTCTGGCACAAATTCAAGACTGCGCAGAGAGACATATGGGTTTTTTTCTATATGAATCCCGGTTTTCATAATTTTGTGCACGTGAAACACCTACATATATTGTCCACCCTATTTTCTTTTCGTTGAGATTTGGCTTAACACATGACTGTGGTAAAGCACAGCTGACAAGCGGTTCGCCTTTTTATTGAACAGGAAGATGATCATTGCATTCCCGTTCTAAAAATATAAATGAAGATGATTGACTCGGAAAAAAAACACTGCTCAGTAGGTCTCCATTTGTTTTTTTTTTGGGACGTTGGAGGTGGGATGGGATATAACATAGGTAAAATTGTAGCTAATATTACTGGCTCAATCCTTACGTCAGGAAGTACCATTTTTCTGTTTCAAATTAGACCAGGATTTTAAACAGAAGGCGTATAGCTAAAAAACAAGACGTATGATACACGTAAACAACCTCGCGAAGAAAGTTTATAAAAAGCTGTCTATCAAATTGTGATTTCTGTTACGAGATCTTCTTGAACGAAAAATTCCTCGAAATTTTAATTTTCGTTGGGTCAGCCTGGAGTTAACTGACTGACAGGAAGAAGAAAGACCACAAGATGCACCTAAAATTTTCGAAATTCAGTAATCCCCCCCCCCTCCCCTCAAAAAAAAAGGACCGGGTATAAGAAAGTCACTCAGTGAGAAAAAGGAAAATAATATACGATGTTAATTGTTTAAAAAAGGAAATGGCTTTAGTTAAAAAAATATATTACCAGAACTGTCACTCCTGTACGCTTATGACGCGGAGACAAATAAGAGGAAGGGAATCGAAAAATTTACGTTTTTCGGAGTGTTTCCGAAATCATATTTCACTATGTTGGCGTGTCATTAGCGTAGCGAAAAGAATTTCACTCTTGTCATTAATTATATATGGGTAGCGTCTTCGTTTTTCTCTTACTTATTTTTTGCAGACTACTTTCCAGGCATTTGGGGAGACCTTAACTCTGCCTACATTCACTTTGGAAAACTTTGGTGGAAACGCCTTTACTTTACCAGTTAGTTAAATGCATCTTTTCAACACTTATCTTTTTAAACAATATACAAGATGCAGGAGGTGCTTAAGCAATCTCGCTATTAAAAATGCAAACTATGAAACATCGAAAATGCAACCCAATTCTACAATTTCTGCTAACAAAAAATACAGCCTATAATTCATGGTTGAAAGTTGCGCGGTTGAAACGTTTATGGTCTTAAACGGCATTTAGTTGACAAAAAAATTAACATTTTGATGTCACTATCATGTTCAGCATACTTTTTTTGTTAACTGTGCCAAATTTTGTCGAAAATAAAGTAATTTTAATTTTTGGACCAATTTTGGCCTATAATGGCATTTAGGTGATAAAAATCAAAATTTTTATGTCACCATCATGTTCAGCATACTTTTTTGTCAACTGTGCTATATTTTTTCGAAAATAAAGCAGTTTTAATTTTTTGACCAACTTTGGCCTAAAATGACATTAAGCAAAACTTTGATAGCACCATCATGTTCGGCATACTTTTCTTTAACTTTGTCGAAAATAAAGTAATTTTAATTTTCAGACAAATTTTGGCCTAAAATGACATTTAGGTGAGAAAAATCCAAATTATGATGTCACAATCATAATTTTTTTGTTAACTGTGCCAAATTTTGTCGAAAATAATACCAATTTTGGCCTGAAATGTCATTTAGATGAATTCCAAGTACTTAGAGAGTTTAGTTACGAAGTTTAAATCTGTGACGTTGCGATTGACCATTTGGTTAGTTAGTTACGAGTTGGAAACACACCCTCGCAGGCAAGATAGTGAAAAGAAAAAAAAAAGTAAAAATAGTGACCAAGATGAGATTCGAACACACGACTACTCCCGTGTCGGTGCTCAGAGAGGCAAAAATTTCCATTCTTGTAGGACAAATTTGCGTTTTAATACAAGCTCACGAGCTTGTAATAATAAAGAAATAAGTTTTGTAGTATTTCAAATTTTCTTTCCAGTATCCTTTAACCACGCTATTTAAAAAATACAAAACGACAAAATTAATTTAATAATAAAAAATTATAATTGTTGTAAAAGGTAGCTAGCTAACAACATTAAAGCACGATTTAAAAGAATCCTTTTCTACGCGGATTGAACATAGTCACAAGTTTTGTTTGAAGGTCGTGGGACTCGAAGTTGACATAGAAAAAAAAAGAAAAGGATAGAAAGAGAAAAGAAATGCATGCATATGTAAACAGGCCTTTTGTGAATTTTAGTCCATAAAAGCAAAAACGAATCATAAAAAATGTTGTTTAAATTATAATGCAAAAACAAATTACACCATACCCTCTTCAATTCAAGTTCTTATTGGTACCGTAAAAGAACATCTACTCAAAGCAGATTGTTCATTTCAGTGAACTTACAAAACACTACTTTCGTTTATCCTCGGAGGATTTTACAAGTTTTATCCAACAGTAGTTAATCTTCCGAAGAATAAGATCGTTTGCATGGCAAGTGTGTTTTCATTGGATAATTAATGTGTTTGTTAACTATTTGCGTGACCGATATATTACTGTGACTAATATTATTAAAAGTTTGAATCATCGAGTTTACGACACCATTGTTGTTTAAAATTTCGTTGTTGTTTGAGATATTAAATGACGGCGTATTTTCGTCGATTGTATGTCTCGGGGAACAGCCGTATTTTGAATTTGCCGTGGACGCCCATATGGAAGACAAGTTACTCACACTGTCATAGAGTTGACCCTAAAACGGAGCAAATTATATGCTAGGTTATCACAAATTAGGTGAGTTGTCTAAAATGAAGAATAAGTGCTGTATTATGGTAAGTAACACTGACTTATAATTTAATAGACAGTTTTGAAAGCAGTAAGTATGCAGTGATATGATCACCTAACCCTATTAGCTATGGCGATGGGGATAGGGCGGGGACATTATGAGGGTGAGGGATTATCCCCCCCCATTTTCCTCTTTTTTTTAACGTTCCACCAGGTGATTGAAACGTTCTGATTTTGTGCAGTTTTTTCTAAAATTTTATATGATATAGTTTTCCTAGAGTAATATTTCATTGACAGGGGTTATCGATATCTGAAAAATAATTAGATTTTTCAATTAATATTTTAAATTGAAATCCTACTTCATACAATGTATTTGTTTTAATTATTGTTTATTTATTATTTAGTCTTATTTAGAGTGTATTCTTCATAAATACAGAATATATGTAATTCACAGATGTTTTAGAATTAGATATTTTTAGCAATATTTTCATAAAAATGAAGAAGTTACTTCTAATTGTTTTTGCCTGTGAATGTTGCCATTGGAAATCATATCCAAAAAACTTTCATTTTTAAAGTTTAGAAATGTTTACCATCTTTTACCATCTTTTAGCATCTGTTGGTACAGGATGGTTTTGTTAAATATAAATATATAATTATAATTTAATATAAGAATAAAGCTAAATAAAAAAAACAGAAACCAATTTTTTTCCTTAAAATAAATAATATAGTGTTAAAGTTTCGTTGTACCAAGTGTCATGCGCGACAACTATTCTGAGGTAGGCTGCAATGCTCCCCCCTCCCCCCTTTCCTCCCCTCCCCCGCCTGCAAAGGTCAAAAATGCCCATAGGGTAATAGGGTTAAAAATTAAAGTAATTGGTTCGTACCTTGGTGCAATTGATGGAACAGCATGTTTCATGGTGGCTATCAACGATTAGTTTTGCTGTTGATTTCATTCGATCAATAAAATAGTTATCCTTAGCTTGCCGCTCATTTGTTTGTGTTAGTCTCTCAAGATTAAAGATTCTGCAAATCAGTTTGTAGGTATCTTTTGGTATTCGATAGCCAAAACTCGTTGATGCGTTTAGAAAAGATGGGAGCAAATGAACAGCTTCGTTGTAGCTCGTGAGATACATTGGAATGTAACGGGAACAACTGTTATTATGGTACGCCAAGCCACTGATAACTCGCAGGGCAAATTCATAGGGTTTGTGCTTCGGCAAAGCTTTTTCTGTTAATAAATTGGAAGGATACTGTCAAGGTTAAATCTTGATTGCAAAATTTGAAACTAGGCATTTCAACTCTACTCTGTCTGCTAAATGTATCGAACAGAACCAACTATATAAACACAGGCTTTAATCTTTTTAATATTTTGAAGCAACAAAAGAAAAATTATCGATAGTAATGAGGTCATAAACTAGTCTGAGAACACTAGGCAAATATATCACTAGTCGACATCAGTCTGTTGCAACTATCTTAAACAAAAAAAATGTGTACCTTGTGTGTTTTCTGTAAACATTATAAGAATGTAATCACAACTGTCCAGATTTCGTTGCATATAAGATGAGATTCCGCCTTCTGCATCCACCTCATTTTGATCAAGTAAAGCCAACTTTACTTTGACACAGTAGGATGTCAGGATACATGCCAGATCACGTAAAAGACTTTCCAACAATTCACAACCAGGTCGGCTGAGTATCATCACAGAGGGGATGTCTGTATCTGATGTTAAAAAGGCGAAAAGCTATATAGAAATATGTAAACAGAAACTTTCATTTTATAATTTTCGCACAACACCAGAGTCTTGTAGCTTAAAAACTCGTCCTCAAAAATATATAGTGTCGGTACACTTACCGTGTTTCTGTACCCAGTCAGTACTTGTTTCAATGTGTGTGACCTGTCATGTTTCGTCCTTGTCCTTGCAGAATCTCGTTGTTTGGATGTAAAGAATTTATTTATCAACTTTGAAAATTATTTAGCTTTGCCCCCTTATTTTTCATTCATTTTGCCATAGGATTTGTAAAGTTATTATATATTGTTATCTCTTTAAAATAATACCATATTTAATGCTTATTTTCTTGCTGATTTTAGATTACATCAACACTCTCGATGACATTCACAAATATCTGATCCAAATTAATAAAACTATGATGGATGGAAAAAGAAAGAGACTTCTGAAAAGGTATTGTCGATTCGCAAGAGTAGGTTTTACCAGATTAGGGTGGCGCAATGTCAAAAACTCGCATTTCTGTCACTTTAAAATATATGTACACCACTGTTAAACAATTATATAAAAAATATACAAGTACTTAGAAAATTCTACAAAAAGTTTACAAAACTACCTCAACGAACAATAGAACAGTATAAAAAGAGAAGAACAATAATGCCAAAAATAAACAAGCAATAAATATGAAAGACAATAATAAAATTAACAATAAATAACGATATTATTAAACAGAACTAAAATAGTTTATAGTATAAACAGAATTAAAAATGACAGGTAAGAAGACAAGACAGCAACAACAACAAAAACGACAAAAACATGAGCGTTACACATTTGTCAGTTATCATCGACGATGTATAAAAAGTCCGGTCGTTTGTCTAGGTACTGACCATTGATTCTGCACGTGCATTAATTCAGTACGCGTACTATCGTTGTGTATGTGAATATCATAACGTGTTATACATCAGCAAGTTTTTTGTCGCATCCTGTCTGGTGTATGAGTAAACATTCCTACCTATATTAAAGTCTTGTAGAGTCACTAGATTATCACGAGCACTATCTTCATTCGATGTGATTCTTCTTCTTCTTTGGTTTCTTATATATCGAATAACCAGAATAAATATAATCAAAATAAATATGGCGACAGTTGTGCTAACTAAAGCTAGTGTGGTTGTAGTTATTGTTGTTTTTTCATCCCATCCCGGTTCATAAATGAACGAACATGGTTTTTTATTGTTTTCTAAGTAACGGTTAACTTCCTTCTTAGCCTCTTCTGTATTCTTCAGATATTTTTTACAGATAGGTGCAATAAAGGTCTTTAAGAGAGATCCAAATATGGGAACTAAATAAACAAAAACATTAATGATTTTCTCTTCATATTAACTACAAAAATTGGGATTTTTAAATTGAATTCCGCAAAGTAAAAGAAATCATGGTAGATTTATGACTGCAGATCATGCAAAGATTTTATTAAATTTAATATACTGTTCTAGTTGAAAAATAAATGAAATCCAGATGCATAGCTTTAGGCTTTTAGTTGGAGGGGGGAAGATTGTTATTTGGACCTGTTTTCAAATTAACAGATTAAGGGGTCCCAGTGCATCGAAGATAAAATTTAACAAATAAAATAAAACGATCATTATTATCGGCGTTTCATCTTCTTTAAATTGTAACATCCACCTTTTTAACTCCTTAAAATGTTACCTGTTATGCCCTTGTTGCAACGCAGTTTTCTGGACCCTTAAAAGAATGATTTAAAGTTGGAATAAACCGTGTCCCGATTTTTGTTAAATCTTTATAACCATTTAGCAGACAAGAGACAAAAGTCTTACAGGTCAGCGTATTAGCCATTATTATTCTTTCACACTGATCTAAATAAAAAAGTGATAACATATTTTATTAAAATTCTTTCTTGTTTTGTTATCTTCCAACCACAATGCTACGTATGTGTGGAGAACTTGATGTCGTATTGAGCACCATGGGTACTACATAACTTACGAAATAAGTTATTGCAAGAAGTATCTCTTTTTTTCTTAAAAAGGTGATGGTCAGTGGGATAGACGGATGGTATAGTATTCGTACCAAAGCTACTATAATTTTGTGAGTATAGAGTATAGAATTAGAGTAACAGCCCCAGTGTCGGTAAAGTATTGTGCTGCAGTGCATATTTATCGGCCAACCAAAATGCACATTGTTCCTAAATGGAAAGCCGTTTGTGGTCATACTGTTCTTTGACTTGTTAATTAGTTGGAAAAACACGATTGGTTGAAAAAGCAAGATAATAAAAGTGTAACCGTTAAACCTTTTCAAAAAGTAATCACAACCTCTCTTTTTCATCCAAGATAGAACAGTGTATCCCGTCATATTGTATTTCAGAAAAACTGCTTCTGTGTCTTTGCAATTAAAACATAAAGAAAAACTTTTCTTTAGTCTATAATTATAGTGTGAAAAGCTTCGAGAGGGTATGATCGCGCTATAAAAATTCGCTTCTTTATGCGCAAGAACTTTTGCACAAAGAATTTTACAAAATTTTTTCGTAAAGTTTATGAAACATTACCTATAAAGTGTACTGTCACTTACAAAACATTGACGACAAAGTAATAGGAGTTGATCATAATTACTAATGTCATTGACCCATTTTGAAACCGAAGGCGAAAGAACGTCAGTAAAAAAACTTTGCACCTTAACATCTCCTCAACCACGTGTCGAAAGAGTATACATTAATTTAGTAAGAGTCTATATACAACATATAACAATTAAACAAATGTAAAAAAAAATTGTACATGGATTTAAAAATTTTCGCGGGCATTACAACCAGTCTTTTATACTAATAGGTAGGTATAACGCGCAAAGCGTTATATCCAGACTTAAATATTTTCTTTTAAAACATACTAAAATGTTTACCTAGATAGGGTAATTGAACACCCGGTTCTTTCATAGCAGGTATGGACAACAATTTGATGTGATAGTTACGCAGTGGTAAAGGCATAAGAAAGATTTCCTGCAATAAAAAGCATTTCATTCAAAGGTAAAATATATGGTTTATCTATAATCTATCTAAGTGTAGAGATGTTTTTGAAGAAACTTAGTAATATTACTAACGTATGTTAGTGATACCTTGTATGCAAGAAGAAATACTTCTTTAGGTCTTTAAAATCATAAAAATATCTCCTGACTTATAAATATTAACTATTCGCCTACTTTTTGTTCTTTGTCAAAATTTATATAAGTAATTTTTGATTTTTTTCCGTCTAAATCTTCTATTGTCAGTAAGTATCCCCAGCATTCTGAAAAAAGAAAATATACAAAATGAATCTGGGAATCTCAAAATGAAGGAGGGAGGAGGGAGGAAGGAGGGAGGAAGGAGGGAGAAAAAATAGAATCAATGAAGGCCTTCATTGAAAAAGTTAAACAAAAACTTATATTTCAAAAATAAGCGTGCAAAATTTAGTAGACCAAGTTAAAGCGAAATGAACTGTATACCCTAGTAGTTAAAAAGACAAGAATCTAAAGCAGCACAAATTACTACTCATTGTCGGAATCGACTGCTTTTTAGTTAATTTAAAGCCGACTAAGTCAAAAATTTAATCCTTTTGGTATTAAAATTACCTCTATTTCTTTCATGAGTCAATCCTGTAGCACCAATCATATATGCATAGCGACTATTGTTATCTGATGTATATGATACTGTAAGAATAGCCTCATCGCAGGTGCGTTGGCATATTGAACGGATGTAGTCGTATTGGAGTTTAGTCACACTGTATGGTTTACCTGCAATGTTAAATATAATATGTATCATTGATGTATAATACGTAATGTACTTACCTGCAAGTCTTAAACAATAAAATTTATATTGAACTAGTAAGAACATAATATAATGAATAATTACGTATTGCGCGAGTATCACAACTTTTTAATACAGGCATTCTTGTAACTAGGGATGTACCACCATAAATATACTAACCGTAAACAAGCATGTTTAAAAAGAGAAAAAATTTTTTTGCTACAGAGGACGTTGCATTTAATTATAAATCCAGAACAATTGAATAAATGACAATTTATTTTCAATCTATTTTATGATTTTTTTAACAAATCGTCGTTTTAATTAACCACATATTAAAGCTAACAAACCTATTACACAATGGAATGATGTATTACCTTGATTCACATACTTCTTCATGAACCATATTTTACTGCAAACGAAACCTGAAAAAAAGTTGCTGAAAATTAAATAAATCATTATGTATATGTATATTTTTAAGAATGTTAAAAAACTTTTAGGAAATATTTTCTTTTCGTCTTTAATCGTCTCTTTTCACGATTTTTCTTAAAGAGATAACAACTACTTTCAACTGCTAACAAGTAACATCCAGGTCGAACCCAGGAAATACTTTTTTCTTTATAAAAAAATTGTGTCGTAATTAAATTAACTCGGTTAGCAAAAAAATCAAAGTCGGTAGATAGGGGCGTTCTTTTAGCACCTTGATGTCAGAAAAGTTCAAACGAAGAAAGAAAGATGAACCATGACTGAACTCTGAAAAAAGTTGTGAGTCGCTTACCTGCACTTTCATTGTATTTGTGCTGCACGTGGAGTTGAGAAAGCGCTTGATACAAATCACATGTTCTGTTTAAAGACATAATGATATTATCTACATCTTGATACTGTCTTGAGAAATTTGTTGGGTTGAGTTGACAAACTTCTCTAGCAACACGAAACTTTTGAGGATAAAGAGACACTACAAAAGAGAATATTTATTAAAGATTATGACATTGGCATGTTCAAATAATGTTTTAAAAACTATGATAAAACTTATCCATGCTCTCTTCGCTTATCGCTTTAGTTTTCTAGTTATTCTAGTATTTAAAGCAAGAGACAGTCACGCTGCCTGTGGGCAAACATTACGCTGTCTTTAATTTTTATCTAAAATTATACTTACACGTTGAACAATTGCCAAAAGTGTCTTTGGATTTCTCTAAAACTTAAAAAAAGTGTTGTAGCAAATTATCTCTTCGCTTTAAAGAAACTTAACTTTATCTTTTGGTAATAGATTTGAACTTTCTGTTTTTTATGCTAGTTTTTACATGCACTGACTTCTCAGTATTTTAGAAAATCCTAAGAATAAGCTAGTAAATATATAAAACACGCTATAAAATAAATATATTATCGTTATGAGTAATGATACAAATATTCAATTTGGAAAAACAATCTTTAAAAGTCAGGGCCCGTACTAAATAATTAACAGTAAATGTTTGCTGGATCGGGACAGAAATACTTCTTTGATGGAGTTTATGCTGTTTTCTCGTCGGAAATTCACCGGTTTCGTAAAGAAAATGATAATGTGTCTACTTGTTTTCTAAAAGCGATACGTTTATGTGTTATGAACCTGCAACTTTAACCACAGGGTTATTTTCGCTAAACGAAAACATATATACAGTAGAATCTCAGTATAACGAACCGCGAAGGGAACCGAAGAAAGGTTTGTTATCAAAAGTTACTAAACAATAAAAAAAAGGGAATTTTGCCTCCAATAATTGAAATCCCGTATTTTTAGCCCTACAAAAATTGCAGGAGCAAACCAATCAAACATTTCATCAAACATCAACATTTTCTGATGTTTGATGGAATATTTGGTCGGTTTGCATAAATGCATAATTGTTTTATTTTTTGAAAAAGAAGAAAAAAATCGTGTTTAATGAAATATGTTGCAGAACATATCTTCATCGAGATGTTCACTATTTCGGTGGTTCGTTATATCAAACCATATATTTTCTTATAGGAAGTGCTTACGCAATGAAACAAGAGAACCACTACTCTCTAAAAGATAATTTGTTAAGTTTATGAAGACGTTGCATTGTGTAATGTAAACAAAAATTCAAAGATGTTACTTAGATTCCAATTTGTTTTCATTTTAGATTGTTCTCGAGTAAAGTTCTACTTTAGGCAATGTGATGTACTCAACGTTATAAATTTCTATAGGGTTAAAAATAAAGGATTTCAATTAATGGAAGCAAAAATTTCAAAACTCTCAATAACGAACTTTTCTTCGGTTCGTTTCACAGTTCTTTGTACTGAGAGTGTACGGTATATATGTATTCATATATATTTATTTTCATGTATTTTCTCAAAAGTCATATAACTTCTGTTGCAAAAAAACATACCTGTTTCAATTCGGCTTACAATTTTGCCTTCACATTTATCTAAACGCAATGGATTGGGATAGAGGGATTAATCAAATACTGACGTTTATGAAAAATTTACCTATTAATATAATTACAATCACTTTCGATTTCCTTTTACAATCGGGTTTATTGGCTCTTAAGAAAAGTCAAACTTCAGTGAAGGGAAGATGTCATTGCTTTCTGGAAAATAATAACTTTGGAAAGTTCTTTTGCAGGAGTTAAAAGCTGTCTAGTTGTTGCTAAACCAACATAATTTATTTTCCTTAATTTTTGTGCAACTTAAATTTTCTCTCGCAGAAGATTAAGCAAAATTTAAAATGTGATAATCTAAAAAAAAACTTCAAGAGGAGACAAAAGAACGTGGGCGATCATTTTTAAGATTGTATGGAAGGAATAGTGCGAGTTTTACACCGTTTTAATCTTTATCATGTACATTGACACAAAATTAAGCTTGATATTTATTCCTGGAGAACATACGAGGTTCTGGGTCGCCGGAAACCTAAAGGCGCGAAAATATATCGTGGAAGATAACTGGAGCACAAAAACAAAAGAAATTAAAGTATTTTAGCCTTATCCGTTAAGTTAGAAATATGGTAACTCATTTTGTGAAATTGTTTAAGTGACGAAAATAATTATAATAAAGAAAGAATTAAATAATAATGTACTTATTCCATTGATAAAGATTTTTTTTGTACGACCAGATGGTATGGATGTAATGGAAACAGTAAATTCTGTCGGTTGTGATTTGAAATTTGTATGATACTCCGTTTCCTTCTAAATTCAAAACAAGCTAAAACCTCATTATTTTGCAAGCTTGCAACATTCCAAAAGAAAGAAAAACGATGAAATTTCACCGTAGTTATTAAGTGCAAAAATTGGGGTGATATTACAACCAACCTTTTGTGTGTCGAAATTTAGATATTTATGTTCAAACTTTGTTCCGTTACGCGAAATAATCTTCAGGTAATAACCCCAACATTCTTAAAAAAAGGAAGAGTTAACGAATATATACATCTACTTCATTGACTTATTTGATTTATCTTGCTCATTTCATTAAACTAAATATACAGTAACTGTTAATTAAGTCTTATTCAGAATTTCAGCTTAACATTACGCTTTTTCTTGACATTTTCCTGAAATGCGGAATGTACTATAAAAAATAGGGAGGTTCACAACTTTGACTTCAGGGTATGTTATATCTTTTTAGCACGGAGCGCCGTCCTGGATGTCATAAAGAAATAAGATCCCTGGGGACGAGGTTGGTAGGTTTAGATAGTTTTTAAACTAGGAGGATAGAAATGGAGAACAAACTAAATTTTAAAGTCTGGTTAAATATCTAAATTTAAGTATTCTGCTATTGAAACATAAACGTAATAACACTTGAATGTGAGTTTTGTAAACAAACTTATAATATAAGATACAGCACCAAATAAAATGACCAGCTGGCGCCTTTTTGTAATTTGTCGACAAAGTTGATAAGATCCACATTAAGCAGTGTTTCAATAAAAAATTCTGTGCCATACAAAATTGAATTCATTTTGAACAACGACTTGAATCTTTTTGGTACAGTGTTTGATATTTTATTTTTATGTGGCACATATACCTTGGGACTTAATGCTATCAAAGCAGCCTTCAACTATGAAGCTATGATGTTGATTGTTAATGAACTAGCAACATCATAAGTACTCACTTGTAAGGTTTCTCAGAAGTTCAGCTGTCTCAAACATCAGGGTCGTATTCACTATGACTTCAGTTAATAACATCACAAGTTCTACAATGCTTTCTTTTATTTTTAGAGTTACTGAAGGTTTGACTAATCTGGAATGCTTTATACTCAGAAATTAGTGACTTTAAGATGAACGTGTGAGTTATCTAGCGTCGTTTATAAATAAGTGTTGAGCAAAATCCATGGTTAAGAAAAAGATTCTTCAAATTATTCAATATTTATATTAAGCGGCAGGTATATTGAAAAGGGATGTGTTTTTTTTATTTTCGGATGTGGGTTTCGCAAACAAGTTACTACTTAAGCTCCGGTTAGCTGACTAAAATCTGGAAAGGTCATAGAGAAAACATGTCCCTTGCCTACCTGAACCGTTCTGAACAGTCAGATTCGACGCCTGGATAACGAAATAATAATCGCCTCCATGTTCAGCTAAGCGATATTGTATATTTTGTAAATGACATCTATCGTTTAGAGAACACTTTTTCATGCCACTGATCTCAAAATTTTTGTCTAAAGATGAAATAAATCTTACAAAGGTTACATAGGTTACAGCACAAAAATAACATCACAGTTTTTAATCAGTTTATTGACTCTAAAATCAAAAGACAATGCAAAAATTGAAAATTCTTACCTTTAATTACAAAGAATTGGAAAAATAAGTCTTTATTGCAGAGATGATCTAAAAATGCGTAAATAGGATTAAATTAATACCCGCGAAACATATTCGTTTTGAAATGACGCGAAACACGTTCGTTTTAATATTGCCGAAAACACAATTGATTTGATATTGCGCGAAACTTGTTCGTTTAATATTGCGCGAAACACGTTTGTTTTGATATGACGCGAAACACGTTCGCTTTGATATTGGACGAAACACGCTCCTTTTAAAATTGCGCGAAACACGATTGTTTTGATGTGACGCCAAATACGTTCGTTTTAATGCGGGAAACATATTATTGTTTTAATGTAGCGCAAAAACCAATACGAGTTAAATTGAGTTTTTTGATGTGCGAAAATTAAAGCACGCAAAAATTAGTACGAATAAGAAAATTGATTTTATTGGGATTTAAAAAATCAGGCGAGAGGAAATTGAGGACCCCCATAAATTGGGCATATTCTAAAGCGGACACCCAACATAAGACAGAAATTTGATGTAGTCTGAAGAAACTCTTACAGCGCCAAAAGCAGACAAACTTAAAAAATAAAAATATCAAGCGGACAATTTATTCTGGTCATGTGTAAACTTTTTACTAAAATTAACCTCCGTAAGGGCGTTATTGACCGCAGCACTCATTGAGTATAACGATAGCTTTGGGCGATGCCTTTAGATTCTTTTTTTGACAACTAATAACAATTCCGAAAACGCTACCATTACTGTAATGGAAATTAAGCATATACGGTTAAGAACATTGAAATAAAACGATTAATATGTCGATTTCTGCTACGCTATTTAGGCTTCTTACTTGCGAGGGAGAGCTGATTTGCCTCTCCTCCCCCTTGCTCTTTAATTTCAACTGTTGTTTACTAAGCCGTCAAGCGATAACTAAAAGTCTCAGATTCTCAGTACGTATTTAAATCATGAAATCAGTCTATATCCAATTTAGAATACTATTCGGTGGCCTGTCTCGCTACTTGCGGTATTATTTTGCGTGACAGACAGACGTATACGGGTATCATGATATAGACCAGTCGTTAACCCGTGGAACATTCCACAGAGTCGCCCTTCCTTTTATATTGCATTTCGTGTTTCCGTAGCGCGATGTTTTTTTCGCAGACAGACAAACAAAATACGACTATTATTATAAAGACTAATCGTTAACCCGTGAAAAACCCACGGGGTCGCCCGTCACGTTCACTCGTCCTTTAAATTTACCCGTCGCAACAAAGTGGATAGAAATATATCGCATTTGATATTCGTGCGCATTTTAAAAATGTCGTGTTTCCGTTACGGGACGCCGCTTTCGCAGACACACAGACAGACGACGGCTATTATTAAAGAGATTTAGAATTTTAACTCAAACCACTTCAAAGCAACACCCGCATTAAAAAGGCTTCACTACATTCATCTAAAATAAATTTGTTTTATACAACACAGAAAATTGTTGTCCAAAATAACTAAGGAAAAAAATTTAAAAAAAAATTACGGAAAAATACTACCAAGGAACTACGGGTAAGAAAAAAAAGAAGAAAAATGGGAAAAATACAGTGGGACAAAAGTAGCTAGTCAACTCTTTTATTTTTTGTTCGTGATGTAAACAAAATACGAAGGATATAGAAAGTTGTAGTAATGTACAATTGAAATACCCGCGCTTAATTAGATATCATTTTAAAACTCTTATAATGTTCCGGCGTGTCAAATCTTAATTGTACTACATATAATTCAAAATTAATCCGTGCTGAAATACCGTCAGTGTTTCGTGCTTACGTAGCATTGTTTTTAAAATTTAATGCAAAACTTGGCAGCTTAATTGATATTTGTAATAAAGTGAAATGATCCAACATGGTTAAGTATCTTAAAATAGGGAAACTATGAATAAAGACGCCGAGTTAATTTTGCGGGGATAAAATCTGATTAACTTATTTCATTACCTGTCTGCAATGATACGTAAAAGCTTTTAGCCCGACATACTCGACATTTTATAGTAATTTTAATCATTTTTGTGCAGTAATCAGAAGGAATCTTATCGAACAAAAACAAAAAGAATACTTTTTAAATCTGAATCGAAGCGTCAATTAAGCATCAACCCCGATGACAACAAGGACAAGGATGTGGGCATAAATAATATTCTCTAACTTTTCGCCCAAAACACAAAATTTCATAAATAGACAAGACCAAGAAATATCTGGCGTATGTTTGAAAAACACAATAGCTACTGTATAAGAATATAAAAGCAAATAAATACCTTAATAGCGCGGGATTAAGCAACATCTTTAATATCTCTAAAGTATTTTTTCGGGCTGAAATTTTTGAGATTTTTGGTACTCCGTTCAGAAAGTGTATATTACTATATCGTCCAATACTTTTTGTTAGTATAGGAAATTCAGTTGTTGTATCACTTAGCGAAGACAGTATCCGAAAATCTATAACTACACAGTATAACAATTATCATCTGCCCAATGCACTGTAATAGGAAGACTGAGAAATCTGCAATTTTACAATTAGAACGGCAAGTCAGCAGCGTTTAAGTCGCGCTTTTTAAAATACATGGCTACACAGCGGATCATGCTGAAAAACAGCAAATTAGCACTGCCAAAGATTCTGGATCAAGACAAAACAACTAAGGAAATTTAAAGTGTCCGTCACCCATAAATCAAAGCACAAAACATTCTGTTTTTGTATCACTAAGAACAGATGAAATACCGAACGACAAAAGTGTCCAGTTTGTTTACTTTTCATAACATTTCTTAATGAATTAATGAGTCCAATTATTTGTAATTACTCGTAATGACGCAATTAATCTAAACGAGCAGTGTAAATAAAAACAAAAAAAAATTACCTTGTTCCTTACTTTGACCTTCAGTGATTACCTGCACAAAAAATAAAGAAAGAAAAAGATATAGAACTGAGAAAAGCAGATCGAAAGCTAATCGGATAACCCTAGGCCTTAAACTTGCCATTAATGAGATTATTTACTTCAAAAAATGTTTTAGTAACATAGTACAGTTCCAAACTAAAATTTTTAATCCCATGGAACCTCCTTAAAGGGGACATCTTGTACAGCAGTCACCTTAATGTGATGGATATCTTGATTTGTTTTATTCTCGAGAAACTTTTACAGTGCAATCTTTTCAAAGAGTACACCATTATAAAGCAGACACTTCATGAAGTGCACACTTTTTTAGGTCATGCTTGTCTCCATAAAAGGGACATCTTCCTAAAATTGTGGAGTCCAGTACTAAGTGGGCCCTGCATATAGGAATTCACTTGAGAAAAAGATTTTTAAGCACAAAAATGTAACTATCTGTTTCGTTCATCTCTTTCTTGGGTGGAAATACCTGGTAAAAGTCGTTTTAATTCGAGGAAGGAATACGCCAAACAAACAAACAAACAAACAATGTCAATGTTTATTTTCTAAATTATTCTTTTATCCTGCCAAACAGTTTTCTCTCCGATAGCAGAAAGGTTAAAATGGTTTTAACATTTTTACTGCTAATACTGTTAATACTGTTATTAAACAGCATTCATTTTTTAGTAAAAACCATTATATAGATCAAACTGATCGATATTATTGCTAATTAAACTCTTACCTGTTGCATCGAAGAATGAAAACATGCCATGAAAAAGAGCATAAAACTTGCTGGCATATCTACATTTCTTCCCTATAAATAAAAGCATGCACATCACTTAGCATCCATCCTTGTGAAGTTGAAACGACTTTTAAAACACAAATAACTTGCTTCTACCGCTTATTTTGATTTGGATCTTGACGTAATAAATCGATATTACGTGTGGCGTCATAAATTCTATTTTTGTCGACCTTATAATTTCACGCCAACATGATTTAAAGTGCCTAAGTACAATCAATTTTTCCGATGCCTATCTAGACATTTTTGCAGCTGGGTCACAACGGGGAGTTTTTACACAAAATGGCGTTTAAAGCGAGCTTCAGAAGAATTTGTAAAATTTACTTCGAAATAAAATAAAAGGAATTTACAGAGAGCAGAATTGCGCGTTTCATTGTTAACCAATCAACTTGAATAATGATGGGGTAAGTCATGCCTGACATATTGATTAGTTACCATGGTTGACCATGGACGAAAATTGTTCACATTTACTCCTCTATGGAAAAGCATAGATTCAAATCAGAAAAAGTACCGGTTAATTTCAGGAAAATTCAGAAAAAATTACGTTATAGAATTTTAATTGCAAATATCAAGGTAAATAAATAAATTTTTAAATTTAAAAATAAGTATGGCTTGCCACAAAACCATGAGTGTGACGTTTAACTATCAAAGCTTTTATGTGAACGTGAGAATGGAATTTTAAAACAAACAAAACTTGATGTAGGGTTCCAACAAATGTTAGGAAAACTGAAAAACAAACTTGTCAAAACGTTCTAAAAACTCATGGAAAACTGGGAAAACTTTCTAAAATTCAGGGAAAAGCGAGAAAGTCCCATGGAATAGAGATTTTTCTAATCATATTAAAGCAAACTGTGATAAATTTTTTTGTGGGCGACCCTTTCGTTCAGTTTCTGCTTCGAAATATTATTTTTCTTGGCCTTCTGTTTTTTATTGTTTAGTTACCATTACGTTGTTGTAGTTAACTTGGTGAAAACATTAAACATTGGATTCAAAACTCAAATTGTTGCAGAAACAGAAACTAGGGTTTAAAAAATAAATTAAAATGGGTTCTTCCAATTTTTATGAAACTTACGTAGTGGAAGTGTTCAGAATTTTCGTGTAGGCAGTGGCATGGAAATTCACAAAAAGTTTATTCTGAAGTATAATGCCATGTCATCCAATTTTTCAGGACCTCACTTTCGAATAAATTATTAGTGGAATTAAAAATGCCAATTTCCTTATTAAGAATAGGATATTTACATTTGGCCTCATTCTTTACTTATCTATTATGACCTGTAAGAATAATTGAGATGATGGCTCCTTGTCCCACATTTCTTACAACACTTGGAGAAAGTAAGGCAAATCAAGATTTTCGTTTACTTGATAATATTATGGAAAGTATTACAATTTTAAGTGCAACGGAACGAGAAGTTAACGCGTTGTTGCTGTAGAAGACATGCATTATATGAGCATTAGAAAGGTTTACTATTGTTTTTGGTGATTTTCAGCGCCGGAAAGAGTCACCGAAGGAAAGATAATGGTTGCGGCAAAAAATAACGCGGAATTTAGGTTTGCAAATAGGACATCGGATTGTATGCGCAATAAAAGATACGCTACGCACATTATTCCTAAAAAATGCAAAATTTACGCACTTGGGTTCTTAATTAAAATAACGTAGTTGAATTTTACTGCTTTTAATCTTTGTTTGTTGTTCTTCAATAGGTATTTTTCTTATAAAATATTTAATCATATTGTATTAAGTATTAAATAAAATACAATAAAATATAATAAAGTGAAATAAATCAAACGTCCGGTTATTTAATGACTTCGCGGCAACATTAAATAAGCTGTCGCTGCTCTGGATACCATATTACCGACAAACAGACAGCGGCTATTATTAAAGGGAACTAGTCGTTAACCCATGAAAACATCCACGGGGTCGCCCGTCCTTTATATATCGCATTTCGTGTTTCCGTAACAATTCCGGCTATTATTAAAGAGATAGTCGTTGCCTGTGGAAATATCCACGGGTTCGCCCGTCCTTTATTTTTACCCGTCGCACCCGCATTATGCATTATGTAACACATGTAATACATTTTACTTTTTCAGCTAAAAACAACTGAAGTAGTTACAAGTGCACTTTTCTAATCTTCAAGTAGCACTTTTAAAAAATGATCCTTTCGTTACACAAAGTGCCTGCAAATATCCGCGTATTAGAAATGCCATAAATTTCTTCACGAACAGTGTAGTTAGAAGGTTAAGTGCATGGTGGCATTTCTCCTAAAAATTTTAATTTATTTAAAATCAAAAACTTCTAAGCATTTCAAATAATAAGAAACAGTCAAAAAGAATGGATGTAAAACGAATATGACTATTCTTAAGGGTTTGCAGTAAATCATAACGAGAAGTTAGATTGACATTTTTATTTACAGATATTTCGTCCAAACCTCTGTGGACAATGTATAAAATTTAACAGCAAAAAAGTTCACTATTATATGTCTTATTTCAACTTAAGGTATTGTTTTCGTATTTCGTCTTCCTCGTAGCATAGTAGCGTCGTATATTCGCTGAGACTACGATTTTCGATCTATTTCATCTGCTTCTCTAGTCGCAGTGGATGTTTTTAGTTTATTCCAATCAAAAACCGTGGTTTATTCAAAATCGGGGACAAAGCAGAGAACGTGAGAAAAGTAACCATAGTAGAATCCCGTTTTATCGTACCCTGGTTAATTCGATTAGTCATGCTGATTTATTGTCCTTCTTGTATGTTACGACCCTAATGAAGCCAAAATACTCCGCTTAAGCCGTACCCTGGATATCTCGGACATTCAGCAGATCGTACAATTCTTCTGGGCCGATTAGACATTCTTAAAACCGCATGTCAAATAATGCTAACCAAAAATCGAATTGTCACACGATTTCCTGAGAAGTGTTCAGCATGGCGTCACGCAAAGAAGAGAGACTTAAAATACAATTGCGTATGATTATAAAAGTATCGTGAAAGGCAAAAGTTTTCTAATGCATTTATTATTTTCATCAAAAATTTTTAATAAAATCTTGATAAGTCGAACTTTTCAAGAAAGTCCGAGTTATCGAGACTTTGAATATCTCGCACATTCGTTAATGCGGCGAATTTCTAGGAAGGAGGAAATAAAAAGGTTGGGCGAATCCGTGAATTTATTCACGGGCTACTGACTATCTTTATCTATTTACTATTCATGAGATATTAGTATTCTTCATTTCATCTCTTTGATAATAATAGTCGTCTGTCTGTCTGTGTGTCCGCGAGAGCCGCGCCCCGTAACGGAAACACGAAATTTTTAAAATTCGCACAAATACCAAATGCGATATATTTCTGTCCACTTTGTTGCAACGGGTTAATTTAAAGGACGGGCGACCCCGTGGATTTTTCCACGGGCTAACGACTAGTCTATATTATAATACCCGTATACGTCTGTCTGTCTGCACATAAAAGGCATTCCATTTTTTACAACACCATTAGGTGAAACGAGGTTTATCTCGTGTTCATGTGAAACCTTTTTATACCGCATGTCAAAGAAGTGGACATAGGAGAGTTTCAGGTTTCGCATGATTGTATTAATAGGTATTTTTCGTATTTAAACGCAAAATCTAAAGTGTATGTTTACAAGGATTTTTAGATTTTAAATTGTAAAATTGCGGATTAAATTATGCTTTAGAAAAATAAATATAGTAAATCCGTCCATGAACATTAAATCCGCAAAAATAAACTCTGTAAACTATTTTTAATGACACTTAACCGCAGAATTTATCCAGCAAATAGTTTATCTTACTGTTAAGTAACTTAATAAAATTCATAGGCACTTTGTGTGATGTAATGTTAATTTTTCGAAGTACTAGTTGAACATTTCGCAAGTGTTCTTGAATATGCACTTCAGTGGCCTAGAACTTTCAGCGCGTTGTATTTATTTACAGTAAAAAACAATGGTTGTTATGTTGTAGAAGTGGACCACCACGTTTTTCAAACAGATAAAAATTCTAAACAGTACAAAATGTTCAATTCTAAAAAGTTATTTCGGTACAATTAAAGCAACTACATTATTTTAAAGAAATATGCTTTTAAAAAATTATAACATTATCGGCATAAAGGTTGTTAAAAATTGATCAAATTTCGGCATAATGACAATTTTTTTTTTACCGACCAAACTATTTTACTTTACCGACCTTATTTTCCGCCGACTAAGATTTTTTTCTTTTTCTTGTTAGACAACATTAACAACCAAAATGCTTCACGAATAAGCAGATACTCTAGAATACTGTGTAATCAACCCCTCCCCTTACTCTTTATCAATTTATTTTATTATGAGATGAGAGAAGTATTAAACTCATTTGAACTTTCTTTTACAGAAGATGGTTTATAAAATATACCAGTAAAAAGTAAAAATAAAATGTATTAGATAAAATACGAAAAAACTTTTATGACGTAATTCCAAAAGTATAAGTTTCGTCGAAAAAAAATTTTTTTCCACTGAAATGGTTTTAAGCACTTTTTTTCAAGTGAACGTTTATTTTGGGCACTATTAATAAAGGTAATGGCGGGTTTAGTTTCGTTCATTAATAAAACCTTTGCTTAAAAATTAGAAAACATGAATGGCCAGCAGAGACGTGTTTGTCTATTACAGTTTGAGAAGTTATAGGTTGGTATTCTAAGAAAAGAAATTATACAGCTAAGAAGAACTTCTTACTGTTCTTACTGTTCATATGGTGGTTCATATGGTCCATGTAAGTTACAAGCCAATTCTCAATAGAAATATCGCTTCTATTATTTCTATTTTCAGATAATTGATAATTGATTATTTATTCAGATAATCCCCCTTAGGTCAAGTATATATCCTAAGGGTGATTATTGTAGCTATATTTAAACATATTATATGACTTGTGTACTTGAAAATGGCAGTCGAAAGTGTTGAGCTAATTCCTTTCTACTTTATAACGCCACCCACATAGTAATTTTCCAAAGTGGTTATTTGTGTTGCATTCCTTTTATATGTCCATCCACATAAATAGAATTACGCGGTAACTTCAGACAGAATCCCTTTAAGTGCATTTAGGACCACTTAGAAATAGCTAACAAAAGACTGAAAGTCAATTTCTGGGTTGTTAATGCCGAAAGCAGATGCAATTTTTTTTCAGAAAGTCTGAAATCGACAATCACACTACATTGGAGCAACAAGTCCATAGTAGGCATAGGACTTGTGACAGCCAAGTTTTTTGCCAACTTCCGGTTTTTATGCTTTCCTAATTTTACGTGTTAAAGATGTATAACGATGTTTAATTCTATCTCATTAGAGTTTTTGTAAAAGGTTTTTTGGCACTAGAGACTTCAGCTTATTTTAGCTAACAGCCTTTTTAAGCTAAATTTATTAAGACAAGATCGGGAGTTGGAGTGGTACCTGGAGTAAAAGGTGTTATGCGATATACATCCAGGAAATTTGCAGTAGGTTGACGTCACCAGCGAAAATCTCTTTCTAAACGATGTGCATAATAACTTGATATCATAAATAAAATTGGCAACGTGGTGTAAACAGACTTCAGATAAAGAAAAAAAATCTATAAAGGGATTTATTTACGCGAAAACAAAAAAATGGTAAAAATTGCACTATCAGTGTTAAATAACTGTGCATAAGGAACAGGGTAAATGAGTTTTAAGAACTAAATGTTTAGTTCCAAAGTTTCTAGGTAGCTAGCTAACTGTATACAAATATTTTTTCAGCAGACAACTAGGCAGTTAACCAGATAAGCGTGTATTGTAGCACGTTAGGCCGATAACTATAAATACGTATTTGTACAGCAGATAGCTTGTTTTACTTTCGGGGAAAAAACTTTAAAGGAAAAGAAAATTTCGCGGTAATTTAAACTTCGTTTTCACCAAAATCTTTTCCGTAAAACGCGCTGAAGTTGGTCAACCGCTAAAGTTTATTTCGGCCGAAGTATATGAAACTCTTGAATCCGTGAAACTTTCCTTACGCGAATTTTTTTTCACGCAAAATGTTCTTCCCAACAAAAGATTATTTTCGGTAGGTAGGTGCATTTAGGAAAAGTTGCCTGTTATTATATAGTTTATCTAAAGTAAAAAGTTTTATTGTTAAAGAATTTTTATCACTTTGTTGTACCCTACAGGGGAGTGTTTAGCCAATATGTGTCCACCGTTATGTTCATATAAGGGGAAATGTTCAAATAGGCTTCGACATTTATTCCTAATATTGCGACAAGCATAAGATAGTAGTATCAGTAAACATTTTAGACCTAAAAACTGCTGTCTGCGATTGGTCTAATCTCTCATTTTTTGTATTATTTATTGTTTCAATTGTTTTTGTTTTTTATTGTCAAAAAATTTCAATGACAAGAGATAACGCAGCGCCATTACCAATAGAACAACGATCGTTTTATCTTTCCTTATTTCTTTTTATAAATATTTGATTTTTCACATTTCGCATAAGAACAGGTGAATGCGAAAACACACAAGATTGAAATTATAAATCCTTGATATGATGATATGATATGACTGCTATCTATGTGAACACAGAGCGTTTCAATCTTGTCCTTACGACTTGTTAGGCTTTTTAATACATAAAATTTAAAAGCCTAACAAGTTCTTGGGGACGAGGTTAAGAGCGTTGGCGTTTATGTAAGCTTTGCTCTTTTTTATTATGTGGGTGACGCCTAAACAACAAGTGAAGAAAATAAAATACAATATAAAGAAAACAACATATATCGGTTAAGTCGATAAGAAATATAACAAAAAGTTTCAATATATTAGAGGTATCTGACAACGTAAGATTATTTTCTTGGATACTGAGCTAGAATTCATAAAAAATTCATACAAAGTTATGCGCTAAAGCCTGATTCACACTTACTTGCGTCTGCGTCTGCGTCTGCGTCGTGAAGTACGAATGCACAGTAGCAGATTATTTAGGAGAACGCAAGCCGTTCACACTTACACAAAGAACTTAAGCATTATGGATGGTGAAGAAGCACTGATTTTTTTATTTTTTATTTCTCTCCAATATCTGTTTCTTATATTTTGGAACGATTTTTCAGCGTTAATGGCTTAAAAAAAGTACATCAACATTATTGGAATATGCTTTGTACTTTACATAAATCAATATAAAAGATTCAACATTGAATTTTTTACAGAAATCTTATATGCTAACAAGTTTGCTTTTTTGGCTACACCCTCCCAAGCAAGTTTTTTCCTGTTTTTGTTTTTAAACTTTTGTCTTGTTTATAATTTAAATCGGGGTATTTTCTAACTGCTTCACTCAATGTTTGCTCTTTTTCAGTTGCGATAATTTTGACTTTATTCACTTCTCTCAGTAAAATATTTTTTTTTCAATTATTCTAAAAATATCTTTGCGTTTCTTGCGCGCATTACGTTTTTGTGTTCACATTATAATAATATGCCGCAGAAGTGAATCAAGAGCAATGCAACGACCCAAGATACCAAAAAATTTAATATTCTTGCATAGTTGCGTCGCTTTGCGTCGTCGTTACTTCATTCATGTTCACACAGTGCACAAGATTGACGGAGACGCAACACAGACGCAGCACAAACGCAAGTAAGTGTGAATCAGGCTTAAGTAGCTAGTGTAATTAACAGAATACGCGAAGTGTGTAGAGTACGCAGTATGGATGTTTATGAAATGTATGAAAAGTGTATAGCTCCTGCTAAACACAATTTTACTATAAACTTGTTATAGCTGTTGAAAAGTGTGGGTAGCTAGCTGAACAGATTTAGGAGTTGTAGGTTCTTCTTGGGTCAAATATTGCCGGTGTCCTGTTTATACTCAAACAAAGCAAAAATCTATTCTTCACAAATTAGTTATTAGCTAGGCATTCTTGGTAAATCTTTTTGTATATGTCACAGATCGAATTGTGAATGGCGAATTCGGCGGTGAATTAACTGCAAAATATTTTTTCGATTTTCACATGAAACAAAAAACAGTGGAGAATTTCAAATACTGAATCTAAGTAGTTATTTTGAATTCATTCCAGTAACGATTTTGTCCAAGAATAAACACTGCATATTGTATTCTGATTGGTTAAAATATTTTGCTGCTAAAAATAAATAAAACTGCTCATGGTCAGATACATTTCGTCAACGAATTTGCCGTCCAATTCCCTACGTGAAAATGGCTATGAAATTTCGTCGTCTAATAGAAAGTAGAATAAAGGATCATAATGACCTTGTAGAGAAATTGGATTAGAAGGGTTCGTTTTATCATCTTCAAACTGACGACCCACTATACTTCTGGCAAGACTTCCACTATCGTTATTTCTACCCTAGTCACCAATATCTATAAGCGTGAATCAATAAATCGCATCACAGATTGCCATTGAGATTGGACTATAATACACTTTATAATTATGCAACAAATGTTCCGCTTCCGGTTTAAAATAAATTCGAATGTGTTTTCCATCAATGACATGTGACATATTCCATCGTTTCCCGAAATCCTTCGAAAAATGCCGCTGTTTATTATATATTACCTTAAAAAGGATTGTTTGCCGAACACACGCATTTTTTTAAAACAATTATCGACCTAACACACATTGTTTCTTTCTTCTCTTTTGCGTTTCTTCTTTCTTTTAAAAAATCAATAAAAAAAGTAAAATAAGTAAAACCCTGTTTGTCTGAACTGCTTTTGGTTGTTGGATCCATGATGGAAGATTATTTAACTCACTAAACTCACTGGCGTGAATATCAACTTCTTAGCACGGCGGGTGTTCGAAAACTCATTGGGCGCGTTAAACTGTGTTAAGGCTTAAGTCACGGGTATGCCATAAGTGCGTGTACTCTTTAAGAGAATTATTTTTTTAAAAAAAAGTTATTACTATATTCAGAATTCTTAATTTTGTTAAAAAATCTTTCTAAAACTCGGCCAGTATGTCGAATAAAAAATAACTTTGTATGCCAATTCCATCGCGTCTTAAGGGACCCTATGACCAGTTGGAAGTCGATATCTTTCTCTTTATATTAGTTAACGCACGTTTTGACTTTAACAAAAAAGGCCACAGAAAGTGCATTCATATTTATGTAAATGGCTGCTACAGCAACTTCAATTGATGATGATATCTAATATTAACAAATATAGAAACTCTCCCAAATTCAAGTACAGTAGATTAATCAAACGTAGTATGAAAAGTACACTTGTCCTGTCCGCTATCTGCGAATAACATTTTTGGTATTTCTGAAAATTTACTTTGTCTAAAAAACAATGACATACCAAAATGCACTACATTTTTTAATAATCAATTGAAATTTCCAAATGAGGATAAAGGTGCCTATAAAAGTGCTTTTTCAGGCTCAAATTTGCTCATGTTATGCTTAATGGCAAAAAGATTTATTGGAGAATGCTTATAAAAAACACATGGTCAAGCGCAAAATATGCTTATTTCAAAAAAATGTCATATGCTTGAAAAATGACCAAATTTAAGCCTACGGATGCTTATAAATGTCATGCTTATAAAAAAACATGAACACTGTTGTTTTACTACACCTGGGGTATACACTGCCACTATATCTACTGGCTAATTTGATAGAAGCATATTATACATAGCTAACTAGCTTTTTGTACATTCACAGTTAAGAATTGCTTAGGTAATTACCATCAGACTCGTGCCAAAAGTATTTTTTTCCTCAGTAATCAGAACAGTGTAACCAAGCTATTGCATCAGCTTGGTTACACTTAGTTTAAACGCCGATATTTTGGACCAACCTGACGCATTGTCTTTCGCATAATTAGGTGAAAGGTCTCAACCAATCACGGTTTTAAATAAAAACCAGCCTCCTCCAGGGCCTTTTTTACAGGAATACTGCTTATTTTGACTTTGTTGGTTTTCCTAATTTTCCTGACGAGAAAAAATTTAAGAATACGCTTAATCTTAAGACGGAAATGTGGTTAGGGAAGCAGGACTTTTTTCCACGGGCTATTCAGCTTTGTAGGAATCACGGGTCTCAGACACCGCACTTAACTGTACAATCTTTGAAAAAAATCGGAAAATTGAATTTATAAACTGATAAGGTGCTGGTCAAGGAACATTTAAATTACTACTAAGGCTTTATTACATCGAAGTTTAAGAAACATCTGGGGCGCATCCTAAATAAGAGGGAAAAAATGTACCGCATTGTAATATTTTTGGATCTAATTATATGTTCATTTCCCTGCAGATCTATTTCAACATTATATTTGCAGTGTATATTATATAAAATTCATACAGAAATACGTTTTCTACGTAGACATAAAAAAAAATAAAAAAATCCACTAACCAAGTTCATGCTACAGAGTATTCAATTTCCACTAATCCAGGCTAATCCATTTCACGACTATATAAATTTTCAAGAATTATGTTTAGGCTCCATTCAAGAAAAAACAACAACAATAACAACAATAAACAACTCCAATATAGAATAAATAATTAACTTTTAATTATTCTTTTGACGTTTTCTCTTTTTGTACATACAGTACTAATCGTATTTCCTTAAGCAGATGGTCGTTATTTTACTCATCGATTCTGACAAATCGGGTTAGACCTGATCCACAGCTGTTTTATTTACAATGAAATATATGCAGAAGATGTAATTAAAATATGTTTATCATCATAACTAAAGTGTAAAAATAAAATTTGGAAAGTAAATAAAGGTGTGAAGCTGGATCCCTATTATTGAATATTATACAGGGAGTGACTTGCAAATCAATAAAAAAATTAAACTTATCACAATATACGAAAACAATATGTACATAACGTTATTTTTAGTGGGCACATAAAATAGATTCCACGTTGGCCCACGCAAGGAGAATCATCACACGTCCTCGGACTTGAAAAATGATGTTGTCACTACACCTTTTTGGGGGTCTTGCTCTGTTGTGTAATGTACGTTACTCTGGGCTTGTAGCAGATGATCATTACTTGTGGATGTCACCATAGTAGTCATTTTCTTTTTGATCAAATTTACCAAAGTATATAAGACAAATAAAAATAATAAAAAAGATGTTATTCCCAAAGGGATGACCAATTCTAAAGGTTTTTTGTTTTGTACAGCTGACATAAAACTTGGTTTTGGTTTTGTTAATACCAGGTGGCAATTCTCTTCGGAGAGTAGGTATGTAACTGCATAGTGTTGTTGTCTTATCGAATCAGGATACAGCAAACAAACATTTTCTGCTACCTCAAGTCGTTCATCGAATGCTGAAACGTAAATATACACACTTGTTTGACAAGAACAGTACTATATGGTTTGAGCATTTGTTATTAAGTATCTTAGACTAATGTTATCGAGGACAGGAACGGGTCATGATATTGGTTAAACCAACCACGGGCTAGTATTCAGATTATGCAGCCATTATGGAATGGTGTACATTATGAAATGGTGCCGTTTTTGTGGTCCAAACCTTCATAAATTCAGGACTGGATTTTCCAAAGAATTCTTTTTATTATATCTTTAATCTTTTAGACACTGGTTAATCTTTGTCATTTAGTTGCATTTTCACGTGTTTTTGCTTAAAAGTTTTGTTTAATTAAGATTCCTTATTTGAAGATTTGACCACAATAAGTCCGTGTTCTACATCAAAGAAGTGCACGAACAGAGAGCATCCTGTGTGCAGGAATGCTGATAAAAAAAGCAATAACCCTGTTATCAAAATTTGGGTATCTGCAACGTAACATTTAAAACATGGTTGAATGGAAAAGCAAAAGCAAAACCACTTACTGGCATCGTTGGGACAGTTTCTCAATAATTCATTCACTTCTGTTGACATATATATAAAAAAAATATTACAAACATCTTCACAACACCACGACACGACATCTTTCAACGGCTCTGTACGTATTTTTACAAAAACAGTAAAAACTGACAAAGGCTGACTGTTTTAATGTTTAAAGCCATTTTAAGCCTTAATCATTTTTACTTTGTTCTTCATAGTAAAAACAACTTTAAATTCAGTTCCATATTTTGTTCTTTGGAATTTTTCCTCACACTTTGTTTCAAAAATTATATGAAAAAATGAGTGCTTTTGGCTAATGGGTCTCAGCAGTTGTGTTCTTGAACAATCATGTCAACATTTTCAACTTTTTCAAACGAAATGAATGTGATTTTTAAAATCCTCAACTGAAACTTGATAAATGTGAAATCTTCAGATTCATACATTCAACAAACAACCTGTTACTATAACAGGTTTTTAATTTTGTGTTAATTGAACTCTGCTTGAAACGGAGGCTTATTAGCACAAGTAGAAAATTAAGAAGATTTTTAACCGTAACATTAACACCACCAAAACAGCATTTTCGCATGCCGGATGATGCTGAATATGATCTGAAAGTCAAAACATCAAAATTCTAAAATTTTAAAAAACATGTAATTCGGGAAACGTGTATTGTAAGTAAGAAAAGAAACGACAACAAGACCAAACAAAGGATTTATTTAGTGAATTATTCCTGTTTTATAGCGAAATACAGTCAAACTTTACAAATTTTAATATTTCTCTCTTTATCTCCTTTTTTAGAACAGGAAGAATATTTCTAATCGCTTGTAATATTAAAAAAATTTGGTTTCCATACACGACATCAACACGCAAACATCAATTTTGCACTCTTTTCTCTTGCAAACATTTTTTTCGTACTCATTTCTTTTCTTAAAGTGTCTATAAAACCCCAAAGATAACGTGCTATGTATAAATAGACTTTCTTCTCATGTCTTGGCACACAGGACCGATTTACTTACCGATTCACTTCGGATATGAACAATAAGGTTTTCTAATGAGAAAATATCTAAAACGGCGAGCTCCCGTTTGTCCGAATCGGACCGATAATTAAGCCGAAACTTCTTTATACAAGAAATGTTGTGATTTATTCTGTTCTATATTTTTGTTATGTCGTGCTCTTGTTGCATCGTGTTGCCAATGGTTCTGAGGTTAGGGATAGTTAGACGAATCAGTAATTCTAAATTCTAGTCTAACAATTTCGAAAAAGGTTGGAAAATGAATTTTACCTGAAGATTCTTTAATTACCATCTGATGGAGAAAATTAAATTTCAAATTGGGAGGGGTTTAAAATAAATTGAATAAGTGAAGAGTTTTCAATTTCCTCTACCCACGGCCATCCCAGTTAAGAATGATTACCTCTTGTTTATAACATAGATCAAATTTATTAAAACATTCAAAGTTCGATGGTGAAATAATGGCCTGTTTACACGGTTCATGATATACTGTTACGCTGTTTTCCGATTTCAGAAAAATTTCCGTGGAACAAAACGGAGAGGAACATAAAAGCTTCTAAGCAGGCGTAATTGTTGACAGCACATGAATGAGGTTAAAGTAATTTTTAATTTTTTTACTACATCATACATCTTAAACATAGAAACAAAACTTTTGTTTGATTTCACAGTCAAACAAAAAAAAACTAAGAAAAAAGAAAAACATCATCACAGCTATAATGTTTATACTTTCTAATGTTTTTGAAATAAGTGCTTTTGAAACACAGATATCAAAATAGGACGGACCTGTATTGTCTATAATGAGGATGTTGGCTGGTGGAATCGTTTTAACGACAATAAATAGATCAAAAATATATGGATTTTGCATTAAGAGCAATAAACACGTGCAAACTTTTATGGACAACAGAGAATATTATAAACGCCAGACCACAATAATTTGAAAAATCGATTCAAAAAGAAGAAAATAAAGAAAAAAAATAAAGGTGAAAGCACTAAAATTGGTGATATGCTTTTTTTTTTAAAAAAAGGGAAAATTATAGTTAAAAAAAAGTCATTCCAATGTGAATGTTGTGTTTCTTACTTTGTGGCAATTCATAACCAAAAATACTTTTTCATCGAATTTGGCTGAACCTTCCTTGCTCTTAAACTTTGAATGCTTTTTTTTGGCCAGGATTTATGAAATATTATCGTAAAACAAACACCCAACTTACTTTGCAGCATATCAGTGAGGATTCTATTTTCACACAAACCTAAAAATTGGCACAAAGTTTTAAAGATATGTTTACTTATTGTAGTGGTAGAAAAGATATTGAGAAAAAAACGCAGAAAAGCTAGACAAGGCAAGCCGTGTTATAAATAACCAATGTGAACATTTAAAGAAATTAGAAATACAGTACTTGGATTTCTAACATTTCATAAGCATGGTACGAGGGATACTCAATCAAATTTTTCATTAACTGTCGCTAATCAAGACCGTCTGAGATTTATTTTCAGTGGCAAAGAGAGCGCAAACATTGTGCAAGAATTATTTGCTTACTTGGTCCTCTGATGTTCACCCAACTGTACTCTCCATTTGGAAATGTGGTCAGAGTAATTTGATACGAAACATTTGGTTTAACATATACAAGCTGAGCATGGGTATCACTCTAAAAAAAACTTTCTAAGTACTGAGAAAAAACATGCAAGTTAATCTCTCACTGATATTAAAAACAAATCAATTGTCTAGAAAAATTTAAAATTGAGGCTGGCTACCGTTTAGCTGGATCGGCCTAAGTCGAACCTGGTTTGAAACGGATCTGCGCACGCGCAGAAGGGGTGATGCAAAACTGTATCGCTTTTATTCTGTCGCCCTTAGTGGTGTTCTATTACTTAGTGGCGTACTTTAGGCTTGCGCTAAAGAGATCGGCGTAAAGAACGCCGAAACTTTATAAAAGGTATATTAAAGTAAATTTAACGTTTTTTTTTTGCCTTTATTTTGGTGACCAAAAATGTTAAAAAAAAATAGGAGGAACATCTTGCCTGAAAACGTTGATAGAATTTGATAAAAGCTTTGCTAAAAAATGTGATAAGACTTTAAATCACCTGAAACACTAAAGATTAGCTCAATTATATAGTACGGAAAAAATTCTGGTTTTCTTTCAAGCATTATTTTATTGGATTCGCTTAATTTTCGTCCAATAATTGCTCAAACTGGTACGTGTATGTACAACGCAGCGTAAGTCATCTCAGGGTCTGAAACAACTCTATGCTGAGAATGAATACATCCTACAGAGCACACAGCACTTCCCATGTATGGTAAAACGCAGTCAACTCTCGAATCGAATAAAGAATATGTATCTTATGACACGATGCCGTTAGTTCATCAAAGAATACATCCTAGACGAAATGTACAAACATAAAAAAATTCCTCTTGCAGTTGCTTGACTTTTACAACGCCTCATTTTGAAGCTGTCAACGGAAAGCACTCTCATTTTCCAATCAATGTATTACAAACAATAGGTTGGATATGCCATGGGTGATCCCTTATCTGTGACCTTCTCAAGCATATTTCTCACAAAACTTGAGAAAAAACGGTTAAACTGAGTAAACCAAATTTTTAGAAACGTTTTGTGGACGATGTGATTACTCGTAGACGAACCGATCAACTAGATCACTTCAATACAATTATCAACAACTACTATCATAATATTCACTGTTGAAAAAAATCATATCCGCACTTCCGAAGGTAAATAAATTACCACCACGCTGGTCCTCAAATGTACTAAAATGATATAAACCTATAAATGGTGACCTCAACAGATCCTGCCGCATCAATATGGACTTTTTAACCATTTTTTTACTGAAAATTCTTGTATATAGCACCAAGAGGGTTTAAAGATAGAAGGACATACATCTTAGTAGTTTCCATGGACACCATCCATTGCCGACTTACAGATTGCTGTATTATTCTTTGATCGAATTCTGTAAGGAAATAATTTGAAATCTCGCGCATAAAATAATAAAATTAGCCGTTTTACATAGCTACTTTCGCATAAATTATATGATCGCAGTGCATGATTTTTTAAGCGCCAAAACTCGTTTGTTTGTTGTTTATTTCGTGTTTTTTAAAGATGGCGGAGTGTACGGGAGAAATATTATAGAAATGGATGATGATTTTTTAGTGACGGAAGGATATGCTTTCTAATTTCACAGTTTATGAAAGTTGTGAAGTTCAAGGTCCACCAGAAAGTGGCAAAAAAACAACAAAAAAACAACCCATAACCCTACTGAAAATAAACAGGACAATTATGAACTTAAAGGAAGTAAGTCCAATAAAAATAAAATTAAAATCAGTTTGTATCACGGGTTTTTATTCTTTTTTTACTCAATGAGTGACGTAAAGTACGATTCCAAAGAGTGTTAGGCCAAAATCTGCGGAGTTAAATACGGCGTAAAAAGGGCGGTGTTTTTTAAACCTTGATGCTCGTGCTTCCAATGTCCCAAAAAGATTGTATTTCTTTTTAATCTGAATACATTTGCCTGTAGCATCTTCAAAAACTTGGACAAAGATTTTGCGACAAAGACTCATTTCTTAAATATGGACAAAAGTGTGAAGCAGTCAATGGTCTGCAGCCGGAGGCAGCTGCAGAGTTACTACTGATGCACACACGTAGGCCAGGCAGACAGAGTTAGGTTGCTAGTCACATTCACTAGCACGCCTGCTCACCAAAATAATCCACGTCAGGGCCTACGAGAGCCGCCAAAATTGTGACAAATGACTATGCTAACGTCAACAGCAATCATCACATTTTAGGGATTTGGATTTAACTAAATAAGTCCATTGTAGACATTAACAAGTGAAATTTGACAAGTTCAAAATGTGTGAATCTAATATAAAAATAGCCTAAACAATTACTTGTGGTGGCGAACTTTGAAACCAACTGTCTTATCTCAACATATTTTTTTCCAATATTCTAAGTCGAAAACTTACGGTTTCTGAAAACATCTGCAACCACAGCGAATCCAAGAGTTATCTCGCCAGTGTAATTTAATAAATTTTGCAAGAAAGAAAAATGATTACCTTGTTTTCAAAGTTGAAATAAAAATTGTCTACTCCTGCTTGTGTTTTCATTTCTAGGAGATATCCCCAACAATCTTATGTAAAAAAGAAAATAATATTATAATAATATGAAATATATTAAATATCACAATGTTAGAATAGCAACTGTGCAGAAAGGGCAAGAGTAAATATAGTTATAATATGTGCTTAAAAATTGTAACTTTGTGTTGAAACAACAGTGCCTGTAGACTCCAGACAACCTTTCCTATTTAACCAACCATCTCATATTGTTCTTAGGGGTGGGGAGAGGTGTAGTCTCATTCTGACAGAATTTGGTCCTGTACAAGTAGGGCTGTTTAGATCATCTAAGAATATTGAAATTTATGAACATGGATTTGCCCACCTTGGAGGGCAAACCTCTTCCATTTGCAGGGACTCTGCATATACTAGAAGATCATATAAATTTCTGTCGTAAAGCTATATATTTTCATTGATTTTGTTCACTAAATTTTATCAACATTCAAAATGAGTAGACACATAAAGAATATGACATGTATAGCGTATCACTGGTATTACTGGTATTTATATGTAAGCATATCATAGTTCATTCAGAATATGAACCTTGTGAGACTGACTTCACAAGAGATTTCAAATGATATCTAAGTTGCGATGAATCATTTGTCAGATGATAGAGATCTCGTTCTCTAGTAAAATTGCTTCTAACCGATCTTAATTTACTTTTTATAATTCCTCGGAAGAATCGAACTTAGATTTAATGAATATAAGAGATTTACAAACGCAAACCTTTAAATTTCTGCAGCAACAGATCTGATAGCGAGACGTAAAAGTAGAATTTTTTAGTTTCAGTATTTTGAGCATAATACAACGTCAATGTTGGCACGCCACACGATAAATTCGCCGCACATTGTTTAGAAATTAGTAGTCGTTCGTTTCGATCAATTTTTACATCTAAAAAAAATAAAATACATCAACAGACAGAATTTACGTTTCTGTTTGTTCAGTTACGCTGGTGCACTTATCAAAATCAAACTTTTCCTTATGTTTTAATCACGTTTGCTGTCGTATGAAAATTACATATAGCTTTTAAAGCAAGTTTAGCTTTTAAAGCAAGTTTTGGGAACAATACACCTTTCCCGAATTAGTTTTCTTTGATGTACCGCTGCTATTTCTCAACTTTTTCAAACGAAATAAAACTGATTTTTAAAATCCTCACCTGAAACTTGATAAAATGTTAAACTTTGAGATTTAAATTTGTACTAAATAATCTCTGCTTGCAACCGAGGCTTATTAGTAAGAGTTGAGAATTAAGGAGACTCTGCCAGTAACATTAACACCACCAAAACAACATTTTAACATTTTGGATTAAGGTAACCAATTAATTATTGCGTAATGTGATCTTAAAGTCAAAGCATCAAAATTTTAAAATTTCAAAAAACATGTAATTCGGGAATCGTGCATTGTTGTGTTTTTAACCCCTGTGAGTGACATAATTAGATATACACGTCATACATTGAATCGGTGTTTACATTTAATGCGAAATTAAAAAATTATGTAAGAAAGTTCCCCATAAAAAAAGCAATTTTCGCGAAGTAAACACTTGCCAAAAGTGCTAATATTCCGCGAAAAAAAAGGATTTGATGACATTTTGTTTCTCAATTTATACCATTTTCAACGGAGATATTAAATAAAGACTGCTAAAGTTAAAATTCACATATATATATATATATTTTATATATGGGGTTCTAGGTAAAATAGAAAAAAAAATTGGTGTAAATTCAATTTGAAGAATTAGCGAAAATTAACACCCTTAAGGTAAGCTGAAAGTTTAAATTTAAACAACATATTATTTAATAACTTCTTCGTGTCATATTCAAATTTACGAGGGCTTATACTCTTGTGGAGTGAAGTAGCAAAATCGGCGAAAACGTTAGAAATTTCGAATCGCGATGAAAGGGCATGAGAAGATGGCTGGAAAAGCAGAGCCAGCTACGCATGTTGTTAAAAATGCAGGTCATTCCTTTACATGGAGTAACATTATAAAAGCACCACATAATTCATTTGAACGGAAAGTATTAGAGGCATTTTAAGTATGATAAAAAAAACTCTCTTTAAATTGACTTTGCATAGATATGGCATCACGTGGTATTTTATTTTATCTATTTACGTCCTGTATAAGTGCCAATATAGATGTAAGAATTTTAGATTATTATGAACCCTTGGGTGACGTTTAAACGTTGGTACATAAAGGATGCGCAGTTACTTGTTTCAGTAAACTTAATTTTATCTGTTGAAGCTTTGTGATATTAAATAAAAATTTTTAAAGCTGTCTTTTATTTTACTTAACATATTATTCATTGTAACTTATACGCAGCGTCATTTTCACTAACAAGATGTTTTGTTTACCTTGGACCACATATTTATTGAAGAACGCAGTTCTGTTGCAAATATTATCATCTAAAAAAATAAAAAAATGTTATTTGAGAGATATTTGAAGTGCACGTTTGAATGCAAAAAATTCACGTTTGATCTGCTGTTTCTGTTGATTTTTGTCCATCAAAGGAAAGCATTTTACCAGTTTTCAGTTGTAAGTCATGTAAAGGCCAGATGACTAAGTGATTGGTCGGACACATTGAAGGGCAGTAAGAATGTAATCCAATTCTGCTCTCTGTGTTTTCTATCATGTTGAATTAAACACTAAAGGTTTCTAAACTTATATGTGTCTGGGTTTTAGGCAAACTTGAATTCCAAGATTTGCAAAGTAGAATCCACTCGAAATATAGTACATATACTTTAGAATTATACCTGGATCTTCACAAACAATGTAATCACAACATTACCTTTCACGTTACCCAAATGTACGCTTAAACCCTAAAAGCAAATGAAAACGTAATAGACTCTAAAATCAAATGAAAATGTAAATAGACGCTATACACAACACAAACAACAACAACAACAAGGATAAAACATCAGGAGATCAAGATTGTCCTTTATAACTTACTTTATTTGAATGACATTCCATAACATTGAAAAGTTGCAGATACACAACTCCAGCTAATACTCTGGCTGTTTCCATTGTAGAAAAAGAGCTGGCTAACTGTATCACAATCTAATTCGCAACTGCAACATGCACAATAACAACACTTGGTGCATCTATGTTTTGAATGAAGTTGAATAAACATATGTTTTGATTTCACTTTAAGTTATTTGTGGTTGTAAGGATGGATAGAAAAGTTTCTGACGTCATGAAGGAGAACAAGGGTGGTTTCAAAGTTACTTAATCCACGTCATTAGAAACAGTGTGAAAACCAGAACACTGGAAACATAAATTAATTTGAATTACTGTACTTAAATTGGCGTCAAACTTAATTTGTATTGTTTTAGGCCGTGGTTTTAAAATGACGTCAGGCGAAAGGGTGGAGGATGAGGCAAAGCTGTTCACGTGCCAAAGTGTTAAGAGGTTTAATTGGTTCAAAAACTCCGTTGAGCGCGAAAAAAAACACAAATTGGATTAAAATGCACGTGCAAGGGAAACTTATAAGAAATTTGTAAGGATTTGCTAAAGAAACTTATCGGATTTTTTAAATCGGTTTTATCAGACAAAAACCAACTTTGTCGTTGAAAATTTTTTTGCAGCATTGATGTATATCTTCCCTTAAAGAATCATTTCATATGCAAAATTGAGACATAAAATTATTCACGGTGATAACAACACGATACAAAGCAATACAACGCAATATAACGCAATATAACGCGATGCAACGTTAAATAAAAGCGCAGATTGACGCCATTAACATCGGCCACAATATACTCTTACCGTGATCTTAACGAAGTTGTAACAAGGGGGAAGGTGCGATATATAGGTTGCACTAGATATCATAGATATGATTAGATGACATTGCCAGACACAAAAAGAACGATTATATTAATAATATATGATATAATCACCAGATAATTTAGTTAAGTGCTAACTAGTCAGATTATTTTGATATTATTTCGGTGATATTAGATGAATTAAATAATTAAAAAGTAATTTTTTGAGGAAAGAGTGATAATGTAAGAAAATCAAATTGTGTACAAAATGCTTTTCAGCAAGAACCCACTATGAATAAATTTGTCAATAATTTTTTTTTTTTACTATTTCACGAAATAGCTGTTGACAGTATCTGTAACTTGACTCGCATGTATCTTAAAATCCATATTTTGTGGTAGGCTCCCTGACACTTCACTCCTTTGAAATTTCCAAATTTACCCTGCAGAAAATTAATGACAGTTCTAACAATTCAATTCAAAGTGACTCAAGCATTTGTAGCGACCGTACACACACAATCAAATACAATGTTTTGATCTGTTGGCAGTAATAGTACTTCTGGCGTCTTCCACTGCATAAATAACATCCGTTGTTTCAAACGACCTTTGTTTTTTAAGAGTTAATATACCTATTACCTTCGCGTGGATTGGTTCAAGAGCGCACGCGGAAAAAGATCAAACAACATTGATTTCATGATTCGTTAATTTCCTGTAATAAGGTATTTATTTTCTAGGAATAACGCACTTTTTTCAATTATATAAAACACTGAAAAAAATATAATCAGCCAACAATGAGCTATGGACGAAACTGGAAAATATCGTCGATAATTTTTTCCGAAATAAAAGTTTCTTTTTGTTAGCCGAATTTTTTATCCGATTCGCTGCAACAGTTTAGGTAAAACAGACTCTTTTTACATTTTCAGCCTAAAATTATTGTATTTTGTTATATATATCGGGTATTTTTTTGGTTATTTTACAGTACATTGTAAAAAAACAGAAAATCTTTATATTTCTAGCCTTTCTTTATTTCTTACTTTGTTCTTATATTCCGGCACATCTTCATGTTCTTATGATATTGCTCTAATATAAAAAAATGTATTTAATTTGCAGCTGGTTTTTTTGTATAGATTAATTTCCTTCTCTCCACAAAAAGATTTACAAAACAAATCAAAAACAGAAGCCGAACATTGTATCTGCAGCTTTAAACTGTGTACGTTTCTTTCCTTTCTTGTGTCTTCCATTTGTATTTTGCTGATATTTTAATGTTTTAACCTATTTTATAAAAATATCGAGTCTGAAAGTTATTATTTTGAAGGAGATGTTTCATTTGTATGCATGCACTTTTCTGTAATAAGATAACTAAATTATTCATCATTATCCAAATCTTTTCGGACGTTTCGGACGAACGCAAATAAGAATATTTAAGAAAAAAGTTTTAGAAAACGCAAATGCAGCCTCGGCTGAAATTTCGACATTTTATAAGAAAACACTGCATTGCTTAGATTTCACAGATACCTTTAAGCAATTCGCACTTTCTTAATGCAACTTTATCATACGCAAGTTTGACTTTCATAAAACCAATTAATTCTGTCAAATAAATTAATACCTTTTCGTATTGGGCATGCGCAACGTTCTACGTGACAGAGCATCCATGTAGGTTTCATGCTTCAACAATTTAGATTTATACAGAAAGTGAGTTATGTAGATTTTTCAGCATAGAAAGATTGCTCAATGCTAATCAAGGTAATCACAAAAAGAGCCATTAAAGAATTAGGAATATTAAGCACGCCATGAGGGAAAAATCTGTTTCCACGAAATATTTAAGTTAGTAAATATGTAGATCAGTTGGTATCATCTTTTCACGAAAGAAAGATGCTATATAATTGGCTGTTGCTTGGATACATTCTTGTTTGGGCACAATTACTAGACACCGCACCAAGAAGTAAGTAACGAGAAATCAAAAAGGAATGAACTGCAAAAATAAAGTGATCTCTCCTCCCCCTCTCATGCTGCCTTCTTTCTCTTTTTCTCTTTTTTTTCTTAAGGTTGTGATAATTGCCAATGTGCCGAAGACCCATGTCCTCCATGGTGGGTTGACCGGGATGATCGAATCTTGTTTGACTATGCACACGGTAATTTGCATTATTTTTCCTTTGAAATGAAAAGAAGGTTTTTCCCACTGTTTTTTGTGGTTCATTCCATATTTTATTTCTACCAAGTAGAGGTTTTCTTACAAAGAAGTTGTGTTGATTAGTTTACAGGCATCAGATGGAAATGCTACTGAAAGTAATCTAAAATTCTTTTTATTTAGTCTGCGTTTATTTTAATCTTATATATAGTGGAAACTCGCTTTGTCGACTATTCTCAAAACCGACAAAATGCTTGTCCTGCGAATGTATCACCTTTATGCAGATTTACAGATCTTAATTATGTTATAAAATAACGTCCCTTTTTTCAAGCTGCGTGCTTTATATTTTAGGTCAAGTCTCAGTTAGCTCCAGTGCAGCTGCATCCGTTAAATATCCTCCACCTGGTCAAGGTGGTTCACCACAAGCATATATTTCCTCTTTGTCAAGTGCAAAAGCCGATCCAAAAATACCAGTTACTGTAAATGACGGAGCAGCAGGTACTGATGAGATATGTCTACCCGCTGTAGCATGTCATCATAGCGATCATCCACCTGATCACCCACCAGATCCACCACCTGATCCACCCCCACCAGAGCCGGCACCTCCACCACCATTACCACCTCATGTACATATAGATTACTACCATCCTCCAGAACCACCTCCACCACCACCACCACCACCACCTCCACCTCCACCACCCCCGGAACTGCCCCCTCATGTTCATTTAGATTATTATTATCCAACCCCAGCACCTCCTCCTCCTCCACCACCCCCTCCCCCTCCTCCCCCACCTCCTCCTCCTCCTCCTATCACAATTCCTATTCCATTTCATCCGCAGATGCCTCCTTTCATCGATCATCAACTTCATTTTGGGCAGTTACCACACGAATTAGTGCACGCAGGTAGGTCTATGCAGAATTCCACGAGATTAATAAATAAAGAAAATTTGACAAAGGAAAACTTTTGAAAGAGCTTTTGTGTGAAAAAACAACGACAAAAACTAATTTTTTCATTTCTTTGCATAGGCCCACATATACATCCTCCTATTCTACTACCACCGCCAGAGCCAGTGGAAACATCACCACCAGAACTACCTCGTAAGTCTTTTACTTGGAACTGCATAGACCTATCATATTTCGTTGATACTCCTTCTTTATCCCTTTGCACGAGATTGTAAGTATACACAAATATACCTTTCTTATTTAGAAGAAAAACCAAAGACAGAATGGGATTACGAACCTAGTGACACAGGTACGATGACGTATTTACACTGCGTTCTATCCTATTAAATAATGTAGCTCGTATTGAGAATCATCGAGAAAAATAAAAAAAACCTCTTCAATTTCGGCTAAAGTAAAGGAATCGACAACTTTTTCATGCTATATGGCTACCCGCAGTCTTAATGTATATTTGATGTGTAGTAGGTTCTATTCTATTTTTAAAATTTTTTTTACCTTAATAACCACTGTACTGTGCTTACGTTATAGCATATGGTCCGGCAAATTGGCATAAACTATCACCACGATGTGCCGGACCTAATCAGTCACCAATAGATATAGTTACTGACAGCACAACTGTAAAGCCGTTCGACAGTCCATTAGCTTTTCAAATGGAGGCTGGCACTCCGATCCAAGGAAAATTAGTTAATACTGGAAAGACTGTGGGTTTTAATGTGCAGGGAGGTAGTCCAGTATTATTAAGTGGAGCTGTATTGGGAGAAGATAGATACATATTTAAGCAATTTCATTTGCATTTTGGATGTGCAGGAGGTCAAGGTTCCGAACATTCAATAGATGGAAAAAAGTATGCCGGAGAAGTAAGTTTTCAAAAGAATTGTTTATAAAACTGATAGTGTTAGTATACAGTATTTTGCGAATGGCTGCACGGTGTTGTTATCAAAAAACTAAAAACACAACAACGAAACAACATGGACTTAAGGCACTCAATCACACCAGTCATATTCAGTGGTGTTTGTTTTACTTCAGTCTTGTCTGAATGAATACAAAGTGAATACATAATCAATTTTCTACTATTTAATGTCATGTGAAGGAAATAGGGTTACGAAAATGTGTTTCTATTGCTTAAAAGATAACTGCAATTTCATCTAGCTACAGTGTACAGTACCTTTTAAAAACAAAAAATAAAAGTAAGTTTTATACATCTTAAACATATCTTTTACAACATTTAAAATATAATGGAAAGGAATTCATGCAGAAGAAAATATCACAAAAGAAAAAAATGCGAAATTCAAGGTAATGTGCGATTATATAGAGGGCTAAGCGAAAAAACGACTTACTGTTTTTCAGGAAATGTTTACAAATTTCTTTATAAGATAATGCGTGTCATCACAATAACAACCACATGGTAATTTCCTGGAACAACAAAATGGTAGACACAAGTGAGCTACCACGCTACATGCAACACCGCAGTCTATTCGTAAATTTAAATTCGGCAATCTATACTTCCGCAAAGAACATCTTCCCTTAAAATAGTACCTAGTGATAAAAGTCAATCACATCCTAATAGTTGTAACAACACTTTTTGAGTGCAGTGAATCAATAACTTCTATGGAGTTTAGGGGCTTAATGACATAGAATTAGCTTGCTATGATATGAAGTTTTCTCAACACAGACTAAAAAAGGTTACATAAAAAGTGTATACTTTGTAGTTAAATTCCTAATGAAAAAATTATTGTTTTCGTAAAAAAACTTATAAAATAAAATAAATACATTGACAAAAGTTTATTCTTTAATATTTTTGTAATGGACAGAAAACATGTGCTTTCTGTATATCTTCGACCATGCGCAAAAATAGACAGGGGAGTCCGTTTTGTCGCTTTGATGAAGTGACATCCCGGTTAGTTGGGCCAGTTTGTTCTTTATATGATAGCGAGCCAGTCCGTTTTGACGGACGGATTTTTCTCATGTGATATCCCCTTAGATATATAATCTGTAAGCAAAAATTTCTGCTAATTGCTAGGACTCATACTTATTGATTTTTGTTTGGGTTGTTTTATGCTGAAATGGCTAAAAAACTTCCAAAGAAATAGAAGTAAATTTTCTTTCTGAAAAAAATATGTACAAAGTTTTGACCTCATATACAAGTCTATCGTTTTTTAGGGGCGTACGGGATATTTTTGCTGGAAGTTATATACAGTTTAGCTCGTGTAATTCAGATTCCTTTAAATCGAACTCATATAATTCGGAAATTCACGTAAATTAAACAGATTTTTGGTTCCCTGGTCGTTTTATTCATGTAATTATGTACTTGAATATTGCAAGGTTGGAATTTTTTCTTAATACGGATCATGAGATTCCAATGTTTTGGCGTATTTGAAGATTTGACAAAATAAAGCAATCTTCTACTACTGACACTTTTTTAAAACAGTAATTCTATTTAAAGTTAATTGTTAAAAAGGTAAATGATTCTTACGAAGATACTGATGGTTTGTTACATCGTGCAAAACACCTTTTACTTAATTTTTTTTCAAATCTTGGAAGATAAAACTTAAACGCTTAAATTTTCAACACGAGTGTGAAGTGCGAACACGTTTTAAGATCCGCAGATGATTCGAATAACATAATTTATGTTTTTAAACCTCACCAAATGTTATATATAAAATTTTAAAAATAATGTTATATATAAAATTTTAAAAATAATGGGGTTTTTTGTTTTGTACTTTTTATCATTAGATTAGATTATCGTTTTCTAGATTTGATTTTTTGCGACGTTGCAATGTTCTTTTAAATACACACACTTCATTAATCTTTCTTTGTTGCAAAAGCATACAAGAAAACTGTACTCCAAACATGCTAGGCGAGAGAGATTAAATCTATAGAAATTGTCTGCTTAACTTCCGTTCAACTATATTTGAATATGATAGTATTAAAATTAGCGCTCTCAAGTTACACTACACTAACATTCTATCTCGGCATTCCGAAGAAATTAGATTGATATCATACTGATGTAAAGTTGACATTGTATATTAAATAAGCAGCTGAAAGATTTAATATTTTTCTTTTACAGATTCATCTCGTTTTTGTAAATCAAAAGTACCAAAATCCAAAGGTTGCAATGCAACAGAAAGATGGTTTAGCGATTCTAGCTTTTTTTCTACAGGTTTGTCACACACGTTCGTAGTTTTTATTAAATTTTTTGAAACCATTATAACTAAGATTCCTGTCGTTGCAAATTTCAAAAGCAAGTGTTTTATCAAACATTTATATTTTCAGATAAATCCTGCAGCTCCACCCAATCCAGAATTTCAAAAAGTGGCAGTCAATGTTGGAAACATTGCTAAACCTAGTAAGTTGATATTTCACGGATTATCGAAGAGTTTTCTTTCATATTTTTTCATATTCATTCCATTTAACAGTGACGGATTTAGGGTATGTCAAGTAAGTCGGGTAGTACTTAATTTTCCTCCACAAGCCTTATTGTTGCAATTTTAAAAAAATATTTCGCTAAACCCTGAAGACTTTCCCTGTTGCTTTCTTAATTTTGTTTCCTGCGAACGAGGTTGTTGTTGGCAGTATGGCTAAACTAAATTAAATATATTATATTACTGTACATAATTGTACACGTGAGCCCGAGGAAAGAAGTCAGATGGTCCTTACTCCAAGAAATTCAACTACCAAGGAAACACAAGATAACAGATATCATCAGAATAAAGATACCTTCCTTCTAACCCATGTTGTCGTTAGAGATCAATGCTTTTTTCTCTCGTCAGCCAGTGACTCGCCTAATCGTTTGTAAAAAGATATAGCTGCTCCCCCGTTACTCCTATTGCGGTGAACAAGATTGAAATGAAAGAGCCGTGCTTTATGTCTAAAATTCGTCGGTTATAATAGCGTTTATTTTCTTTTTTATTGCTTTCGCATGCTTTATGAATTTTAGTAATTCTGTACCTTTCAGCGATCAGGAGTTGAAGAACCTTTTATCAAAAATTGCTTTCTGGTCAGTAATCCAAAATATCTTGGCTGCAATGTTCAATCTTGCTTCGTCTGGTCTATTGAAGGTTGTTTTTCTCATAAGTTTACCTGTCAGTAGGTTTAGAAGTGACTTAACACACGTCTTTGCACACTTCGGACAAAAGTTTTGCCGTCCAATCTTCTATTGTGTTTTTGTCGGAGTGTAACGAAACCATTTTCCTGTACGACAGTAAATGATCTAGATTAAATTGGGAATCACAAGCACATTCGTTGGCGCGACGACTTAATTGGTGTCCATAACGATTCTTGATGAGGTCCCAGAAGGATTGTTGTCCACTTGGATAGCTTAGTCTTTATTTGACAGTGTCGTTAAACAAAGAGATGCTCCACATTCATGACTGAAATCAATAATTTCTTTTTTCTTTCAGATAACGAATCTCTGATGATGTTAAATTTCTTGCAGATAACGCTTTGCTTTGTCGTGTTTGAATTTCGAATTAACTTTTCGTATATTTTTAGGAAATTATACTTGTCTGCAGTCGCTCGGTCAAGATTTTCAAGTTCAAGAATTCTTGGTCTGTTACGTTACTTAATATTAGAATGCCCAAATCACTTTGGCTGGGTGAAAGAAAAAAGAGCTTCCTTTTTACTTTACCGTGGTGAATGCCGCCGGTTAAAGCAGCGATAAATTTGATATCATTCGCACGGAGAGGTTAAGCTAATGATGGTAACCTAAAGTAAAACAAGTGAATGCTTCTTGGGGAGAAAAAACTGCAATTTTAGATAGCACTAGCAGTTCACAGAACTTGTCGATCTTGTCGTTCATGTAGTTCTTGTGGTATATAGTTCAGCCAATATCCACTGAAATGTATATTTTTTGCACTCTTACGTGATGTGAAAACGTACCAGGGCTGCTTTCTAGTGATGAGGTTTGACGATGATTACTTGCCTGTTAATGATAGCTGTATTCTGGACCCGCATTCTCTTTAATGCTTTGATTGTGACCCTTCCAAAAAAGTTGTTGACGTGACCTGCGGCTTTGGTACTGGTTGTGTCCTCTTCGAGTGTCTTTACTGTATGCAGGATCAGTGATGGCAATCGTGTACAAACACCGCAATTCGATCTCCTTGCGTAGTCCTCCTTTAACTCTTTCCCTCCTCCGACAAATAACCGGGTAGGCGAGTTATAGCAATTCATGGTGAAGGTTTCAAATGATGGGCAAATGATTTGGAAGTTATGGAGAAACGCCTTTCTTATAATTTAATTAAAGGCTTTGGACGCCTCAATTAGCATGACTTAGCATCTTTTTCAATGAAAAATGCACTGCAGTGAATGGATAGCTGCTTCACAACCTGCATTTTGACCAGCACACACTTACAAAGGGCCAACTGGGTCAGTTTCTTCCTGTTTTAGAGCCTTTGCGACGATTTTCCATTTATTCTACGTCTCTCTCCAATACTGGTTGAACCTCGCATGGAAATGAAGCGTTTGATTGAATCTTTTACGACTGACTGCGTCGGCGAGATATGATTTTTGTTGGTCCATGGTTCAAATAGTTTGAAAAGCTATTACATTTAAAGATGTTGAACAACTTCTTTTATTTCAGAAAATGTCTAATTTGATTGGTTGAGACAATTTCATTCACTAAGGTTTTTAAGTGGCGGTTATTGACGTCCGCCATCTTCAGAGACAATGGCCAAAGAGCTTTCATCTTGATACTTATTGTTTTTGTTTTTTTTTGAAAATGACCACAAAATTCATTTTTGTATTTTTCTTCTTTAAATGTGTAAAGGGTTTTCAAAGAATCAAACATCCATAGTGCAAGAGATTGAACATTTTAACTCGATCCGATTGCCTATCATTTAGAATTGTAGATACAAGAAATATTAAGAAAATACTTTAATAATAATAATTACCTTTGCACATTTCACACTTTTTTTCTCCTTTTTTTTGTACAGAACAAGAAGTAAATATTCCAAGTGGTATAAATATTCGACAAATGTTGCCGATGCTACAAGAAGGTTTATCAAATTTACGAAGATATGTGTACAGAGGATCTATACCTACTCCGCCATGTTTTGAATCTGTAACATGGATTGTATTTAAAAGGCCAATCCAAATTGGACCCGATAAGGTGAGAACAAAGAACATTTTCATATTGACAGATTTTTAGTGCATCATAGATAGTTGTATTTGCTTTTTTATGATTAATGCACATCTGTTGACTTTTGTAAACGCGTGTAGCTAGTAAATAATGAAAGGCGTATGCGAATTATTAGATAGATTCGAGAGTCTACTTTTTGGTTAGACAGGAACTAGGTTTAATAATCCATAGCGAAGTAAAGATTTCAACTGAGATGATATTGCAAACAATACATATATACAACACATATTCACAAGAAATACATTTTTATCATACAAGGTACGAGCTTTAGATAAAAGTAGTCTAGTAGTCCATATAGCAGAAACCTTATGACATTGTTATAATGGCGAATACTTCTTTTTATCTCAGTTGTTTCACTTCCGAATGGCTCATTCCCAAGGTGGAAAAGAAGTGTGTGGAAATGCGCGACCAGTGCAACCAAGAAATGGTAGAAACATCATCGCATTTGTCGGCCAGCCACCAACTCCGCCGCCTACTACAGCTGCACCATCTACAACAGCCGCACCGTCCACCACTGCTGCACCAACAACAGCAGCTATTGCGTCGACAACGTCTGCGGCTGGCTCTACCACGGCGGCTGCTGGTTCTACCACGGCGCGCGCTGGCTCAACAACTGGTGCACCACCGGGTTCAACTACGGGTGCTCCAGCAAAAAAGAAAAAATTACTGTTTTAGTAGAAAAACACATATTAGCTTTTTTTTGTATATAACCTTTCATCAATTTATAATAACGACCTTTTTTACAAATTGCAGAACGTTCTGCACATCAACAAATATATTTTTAAACAACGTTTGAATTTGTTATTTTAATGTTAGACCTGAGATTGAAGCTAAACGCTTAGCTTTTGTTCACATGCTGTTAGGACTTGACCTAAAAAACACATACTCTATAATTATTATAAAGGATGGAATGTGAAGTTTTGCCAATAGAACTTTTCTGGGAAAGTACCACGGTGTCCATTAGGTATAAATTTGTTGTTTTTATAACAATGATGTTATAAAAAACATCATTAGAATATGACAAGCCCTGAATCACTGTTTTCGTGTTTCCGTGATTCCAAATATTAGCGATCAATGTTCGAATAGACTTTTATATAAATAAGGACGTTTTAAATACATACCCAACGCTAAGAAAGATAAGATCTCTCGAAAATTAAAGCTGGGCAATATTTATAGCATTTATTAAAAGAGTGTGTAGCTCCTCAAGTGAAAAATTATAAAGATATATTTGCAATATCAAAAGTAAGCAGCTTGCATTATTAAAACTGGCTATGATGCTCTAGACGTTTGTGGTTATGTTTGTAATTTCGGCGAGGTATTTTGTGCTAACAAATGCGTTGGGATATGCACCGCACTTCTTTCAATAAACAATAAGAAGTTGAAAAAATTTCTCTTAGCTCGAAATACGGTGTCAAGAATTTGAATTTTAGCTTTGCATAATTTTTATAATCTACAAGACAGGTAATAGTAGCCTACTCTTTGCTGCCTAAAATTTGACTTTCCATAGCATTCGTAGTAAAGGTAGTCGGCAATGCTAGCCTATACCTCTAATTCTAGATAATCTTATCATGCCCATTCTATTTGTCTATGTAGATAGCATTCAGAATATACCTGAAACATCAGGAGGATTGATCGGAGGGTATGGTTTTTTTGGTTCAGGTTACGAAAAGTAGCAGGACGAAGAATTTTTGAACTTAGCTAGTCATATTTTTCAAATTTACAACTCAGACCAATCTAGAAAAAATTTAATAACTAACTTAGGTTCTACAAATTTTATCTTGTGTTAAAATAAGGGGATATCTCTTTTTCTTATACTTTCAGGGTACATGAACATTAATAAAGGCAAGGGATAGCCTTAATGACTTTAAAATAATTGTTATATTACGGAGTTTCATACCACGCAGGTCTGGGCACTAGCAAAGCGCTTGTAGGGACAAATTTTTATATCCCCCACAGAGTGTAAGGCATTTGCTAAGAAAAACATGCAGTACTTTGTATTTTTACTTTTTAAACTGGTGCGATATATTGATTCTACAATTATTTAAAGGAAGGATACGCAGTATTGACATAAGATTGTATATTATGAAGGTTCAAGACCTAAACTTGTTATTAATTTAATTGCTTCAAGTTGTGGGGTATACTCATCATGAAAAGCTGGCAGTCAAAAGAGAAAGACTAATAGTTTCATGCTCATTAAACAGATACCTAGCTATAATAGCTATAATATTAAAAAACGATTCCAAAATTTCTTATTTTTGTGTTTGGTAGAAATTTTATTTAACTAACCAGGGCGGAGCTACCTACATTTTTTATAAACCAAATTAAAAATTGTCAAAAAGCTGGGCGTATCTGTCTCGTTATAGTTTTTGCTAGCTAGGGGTCACACTGGGTCACTCATATATATCATCGCCTTATTCATACAGTAATCAGATATATAGGTGGGTAAGTGCCCAGATGCTAAAAATAGGATCATAAAAACTCATTTCTAATATCACTCAACTCATAAGTGCAGTTCAAACACCAACTTAGTCCTAAAAATTGCTAAGCCTCAATTTTGCATTGGAATAATTTTAATCTGTAAAGTACAAAGTTTCGACCGCTGCGAAAAATAAAATAACATACTGTGGTTAAAATAAACAAATTTAATGGAAAATAACTTTTTAAACAAATTTAGTGACTTTAACTGTTTTCGTCAAATATTTTCGGTTGCCAAATTTTTCTTATGTCAATGTACCAAAATTACTATAGTTATCACAAAATTGTAAAAGTGGACCTTGCCTAAATTTATTCTTGCATTTTACCAAAATTGAGAACACAGTAATACAGTGTAACATGCTATTATATATATCCCTTCCTAGCTAGTTATGTAATATTTATATACAATAATTTCTAACGAAAAGTCAAAGCCAGTCATTATATCATTGAAGTGTGTATTTTATTTTCAGTCGATTTCATCTGTGCTCTTTTTTATATAACTAGTTAGCTATACCTTGCAAATAAATCCTTTATTAAATGCTCTTCCACATTAATCCATGTCAAACTTGCAGATCCATGTATAGCTAGCTAACTAGCTAGCTATAGCTTACTGTAAAAAAACTTCCTTTAAGTCTTTCTATAGCTAGCTGTAATTTGTATTTCTTCTTGCCAAAGTGCACTGATAATGATAGAATAGTGTTACTTTTTAACTATTACTTTATTCCTCACAACACAAAATGTATGGTATATGTAGCTTGCAACAGGAAGCTAACCCCTAAAACCAACATCAACAATATATCTTCTCTTGTTTCTCTATAAAAGTCTGTAATTTAAGTTTTCTTCGATTCCAACATCTTACCCATGTCAATATACCACAAAGAGGGTTAGCAACATTTAAACGTGTTATTAAAAAGCAAAACGTCAGTTAAAGTAAAAAATTAGTTGAAGAAACATCAGGCTGGATTTTGCATTTCTGCCTCTTTTCGCAGCACTAACCAGAATAGTTGTGAAAAACTGACCATGAAAATTATTTGGGCTATCGAAAGAAATGAAAACAAGCCAAAAATTTGTCCTTACAAAGCGCTTCGCTAGCGCCCAGACCTGCGCGGTATGAAACTCCGTAATGTTTGGAATTATGTAAATTCTAGGTGGATTAAAAACCAAATTATCTTTAATATTAGAATCAATAAAACGTGAAATAAAACGAATTTTCAATTTATGTCCAGGTTGCGAATATAAAAAAGGCTAAAGGAAAACACTTCCTATCATTATGTGGCAACACACGTCCCATACAGCCGCTAAATGGTAGAGTTATACACGAGTTTTCACCTGCTCCAATCACTCAAAGACCAACAACAACACAGAGGAGGAGCACTACAATGATGATGTCTACACAACCTGGTGTTAGTCGACGTCCATTTACTGGTAGTAGACCCTCGTTACCGCCAGGAGCCTCACGTCCCGCAATACTCACTGTTCCAACAGGGTTTACACGTCCAGGAGGATTTTCTGGTTTCAGAAGGCCGACGGCGTCAACCATTTCTACTAGAGCAAGGTCAAACAATGTTATGTTGACATAGGTAAGTTCTATATCGCGTTAAAATTGTTGATTAAGATTTACTTTGATAAAGCTCTCAATACGCCGATCCTAAGTTTACTCCTTCCCTAAGTTAAAACTGATCATAATTGAATCAATATTAACTCTAACTTAATACCGATATATTATAAAAGATTTCTTACTATGTCTCGACGCTCAAAGTAAAATGTTTTTTTACAAATGAGCATTTAGTTTTTACAAAATTATTGGTTCGCCTTAACTTGGAAAGAAGTATACCTTAAATTTTATTGTTCTATCGCAGTGTTTATATGCAAAAGACTTTATAAAAACGAAGAAAAAAATGCTCTTTAAAATGGATATGAAATTCAAAATTTGTGAGACTCAAGTTCGATTTCTTTTCAATGTATTGTTATATTAGATATAACTTTTTTTACAATACATTGTTACATTAGATATAACTCTTTCACTTTTTTTCTACATGCCTAGTGGGAACCCTAAAGTGGCGTGATATGTAATTTGGTTCCTCTAAATGAAGCAAAAAATAAAATTAGCAAAAAGCCTCACTGAATTTTTTTTTATGTCCCCGAACCTTGCAGTTTGAAGATTTTGGAAACCTCTTGCAAGGGTGTTAAAAATGCTTTGCACATTTATTGTATTAACATTACGTTAAAAATATCAAGATCGTTGTTATGTGTAATGTGTATGTTTATTTTAGATGCTGGAGTTAATAAACCTCAAAGCTGAGTAAGCAGTTGGACCTTCTGGTTTGTGCCATCAGCTTAAGTGTAGATTTCCCAAGGAGCGAGAGTTGAAGCAAAAGATTTGTGACATTACGCTATGGGTTATGTTGTTGCTGAAAGGATGTCCGACAACATGAACAAATTAACTGAATAGACTTATTAGCCAAGATCGTATAGAAGGAAGAGAAATCAAGAGTTTTGCAGACTAAAAGTTTTTAGTGAAACATTATGGAAACACTCGATAAACTAACAAAACCCAAAAATATCGACCAGAGCTTATATATATTAAAAAGGATTGAGTAACTGCTTTATCCCACATTACATTTCCGTCGTGTTTTACACGTACTCTTATGACCCCGGCCATAGCTATTAGTTTTACTTTCTCCACCTGCAATTGGATGTTTTTGTAAACTTTACCCGAGAAAGTAAAAAACTTTACCCGAGAAAGTAAAAGTAATAGAGAATAATGTAAGAAAAATTTATTTATTTTTTAAATTTTTTTGTAATAAATATAGAAAAATTAACATTGTCATTGCACATGTATGTATATATATTTACAAAAAAAGGATTACAGCCTTTTTTAGTGAAATTTTTTTTATAAGACTTCTCTACGCTAAATATCCTACTTTTAAGAACATCTCTTTTACAATAGCCGTATTCCGTGTGTCTACTTGGACGAATAAGTCTTGCTATGGAAACACGAAATGCAATATATAAATAATGACAGGCGATCCTGTGGATTATTCCACGGGCTAAGTGCTAGTCTCTTTGTTAATAGCCGTGTTCTGACTGTATGTGTGTGCGTGACTATAACTTTGTGCTACAGAAACTCAAAATGCTATATATAAGCGAAGGCGGAAGGCGAATATAACCGTCTGTCCGAGGTTAGCCTGTGAAGAACTCTTCTACGAGGGAACGTCTGACGTACATATTTCCCGCTTCGCTATGTCATGCATCCTTGCCGCTTGTTAGCACAAAGTAATATAATTTAATTAAGCGAGAATATTTACTATGATTATAGGTGCAATTATAATGCCTCTTTCGAATAAAAAATCCATATTTTCAAGGATGAAACTACCCTGGTTCACAGACAGACAGTGGTTATTATAATATTTATATATACAGTACACTCCCGATAAATCGAACCTCCAAGGGACTAAAAAAATTGTTCGAGTTATCGAATGTTCGACTTACCGGGGCATTTAATAACTCGAACTTTGGCCGATAAGTGAAAATACTTCGAGTTATTAAATGTTTTTTTTCTTTTCTATTCTAACAAGAAAGGTATACAGTCATAGATTAAACCTTGGCGATGGAGAAGGTTTACAAGTTCCGTGCATTTTACAATTTACAGGAGGAAAAAAGTTTTTGTCAACTTTGGAAGAACAATTTATATTATTGAAAGAAAAGTAGTCACTTTTTATTGAGATTGTTTTCATTTTTCCTCTAAAGTTCGAGTTATCGGGGGAATTTCTGTCCAGGGGACAGGATGTTCGACTAAACGAACGTTTGAGTTATCGGGGGTTCGAGTTATCGAGTGATATTTGTGAGAAAGTATTAATGAAGGTTCAATGGGAATTCGAAAATAGTTCAAGTTACTGGAATTTCGAGTTATTGGAGGTTTGAGTTATCGGGAGTGTACTGTATATACATATATATATGAGTATACATGTTAATCTTTATCATGGCACATACGTGTATCGTATTCTAAACTGAGAATATTTCACCCGCATCGACCCTCTGATTATTATTTTTTTATTGGATCTACAACTTTAGGCAGAAATTCATTGATTAGTATTAAATTTTAGCCCCTTCTACTACTGACCTTCATGCGCACACTTCGTGTTGGAGGTTAGAATAAAAGAAAAAACACATATAGTCTGTAATTTAGTGATACTCGGAAGACGTGGGTTGGTGTGGTTGTCCGTATTCTCTTAATTTTTTAGATTTGCATTAATGCACTAATTAGCGTGTTGTAATGGAACTTAAAGAGCTCGCGTCAATGTATCATTCATTGTACACTTGTTGCATTTAAATTTAAACTGCGTGTTATGTTTCGTTAATAAAATTTTCACATAAAATATTTTTTTATATTATGTATATGCATGATATATATTTATTGTTCGAAGAATTGTTTAACTTTACACTTCAATGGTGATAGAGGCGCATATTGATTCCCTTGAAATTTTATAATCTCCAGACGCACTACAAAAAAATAACTCCCTCGCTCTTTTTTTTACTAGAGAACAATAACTCCCCCAAGGAAATATTGATTCCCCTGGAAGTATTGTGGAGTAATATGGAGCAAATATTTACATTAATTTAACGACTTCCCTAAAACTATTACAGTATAATCTAAATTCTGTATTTGAGTCATCATCTGATTGCACAAAAGCTAAAATACGGCGCAGTTCTGCTACCATATTTGGGTAAAGAAGTGCCAGCTGTCTGTCTTTAAATCCATAATTTTCTGTTGCTATCATGTCGAGGATTATTTATGTTTTATAAATTTCGCTATGAAGTAAATTGAAACAATCAATCAATGACGTGTTTTAGAACTTATGCAAAGCGTGGCGTGCTTTTTTTATGAAGTTCTAAAATTCTATGGAAATCTGGCTCTGACACATCGCTGTCGTGTAAAATTTGTATGGAAAATATACTAAATATATAATAAATATATAAACATTGCATGTAAAAAATTTTAGCAAAATGTTTGAAAATATGCGTGAAGCTTGGATAACTATTTCTACTATCTAGAGGCTCGCAGTTTGTTTCATTAGAATCGAAAGAGTTGTTTCACCGTTTTTCTTTTCAAAGGTCTCATTCATTTTTCAAGGGAAATACCAAAATATGTGAAGGAATCCGAATGTTCTTCTTAATGATCATACTTAAAGATCGTTTGTTACACTTTAAACCTCCCAGTAATTAATTGAAAAGTCATTGGTTAAAAAAGACGTATTTAAAAACGCTGGGTCAACCAGAATCTGACAATTAAAACGTTATCATGACATGTAATTATTTTTTGACCGAAACTTTCAATGAGGCCATGTCTTTATTTAGCCACGACGTGGCATTTATGAATTAAGGGAGATATTAAATTAGGAAAGGAATATAAATAAAACCAACTGTTATTCTGTTGTGAAACGAACTATTGTTGAAAATAAGAACATCTAGGAAGCAAATCATTTATTTTTTTCATAACGTTAATGCTCTTCATGTCCTTTAGATATTCTAATCAGGGCACTGAACTTCCATAAAAATTTCGGACTTGACTGTGTTGCAAAAAAGGCCTCTCGCACAGCATTCACCCCAGAAATATGCAGCATACTCTGAGTTTTGGAACTTTCTCTGATATGAAAGAGCTTTGCTAAATTATCTCGATGCTTTTCCGCCAAGGCTCCATCTATTACAAATTGAATTTCGATAATTTTAATTCATTATAAGTTAACAATTGAAAGTAGCTACCTAAATAATCTTAACTTCATTTTTTTTTAATTCGTATTTTTTGTGAAAATAGATAGGAGTTGATGAAAGCAAGTATTGTAGTCAACTTAGATAACCTCTTAACCCCCTCGGACATTAATTCTTACAATATTTAAAACATTTTAAAAAACTATAAAAAACGGTAAAAAAACGGAAAAAATATAGACCACTTTCCGCGTGACGTAGTTGTTTTTTATTTTATTTTAAGAATAATGGGCGTACGCGCACTTTTGTGTAGGTAAAAAAGCAGGACTCGCACAGGGTATAATGGCTATTAATGAAGATAAAATATTTTTTGGGTAGCATAGATCTAAGAGGAACTGCAATAAAATATTAACTATATTCCTCTAGTCCTTCTTAAAATGTTCACTAATTTTAAGCAAATATTTCCTTTTTTGGATGGATTTCCATGATTACCGTGGTCTGTTGTTTATATTTTCTACCTGCAGAAATAGTTCCCCATGTGAAAAAACCCCGCAAACTTTTTAACTTTTGTAAACATTGGCAATTAATCTATTGTATCATGCGACTTCGAAAATACCTACATTGGGCATGTCGTTTACCATGGCTACTCTCTAGATTGGACTGGTTTTAGACGGTTGCTCGATACTTATTTTGACAAGTATGCAGCTTGTTGAACTGACAATTAGGAACTTGTCTACTCCGGCTCTGTCTCACCATATTTGATTTCAGTTGACTTGATTTATTTTTACAAGATATAAAAATTTTTAATCGTCTTTTTATTTTTATTTTTGGACTTCTGAACTTTTACATACAATCCTTACTTTTATTTTATACTAACGTTTTTATCTCAATTTATTTATAATATATCTTTTTAATATAATTTTAATTAATATATATTTTAGAACATAAGGACACAAATTGATAGCAGTATTTAATAATACTGAAATTGTAAATATCCTGTAAAAATATGTCCAAATAATAATAATGGCGGAAAGTCCAAAAAATGTACCTTCCGCTGACCATGAAATCTGAAGTTTGACAGAGGGTTACAGATTTTCAGAGATGACTAGTAACCTGTATTTGGTGTAATACGATGAAAATAAGTTTTTAACTGAAAAACGCCGTTAGGAAAGGAAAAGAGTCGAAATGCTGGGTTTTAATCCACTTTGGCCAAAAATACTCTTCTTCAGATTGTATTCTGAGAAAGATTTGTGTTTCTAGTAACAAAACTATTTTTTGGAAAATTTGAAATTCTCTGAGGTGGTGTCAACTTTAAGTATTTGCAATATTTTAGAGAAAATATCAAGTTTTTTGTAAAAAGAAGCATTATGCCTGATTTTCAAAATCATTTGAACCATGAATACAGGAATGGAAACAAAAGATTTAAAATTGCAATTACGGAAAGAAATGGAAAAAAAGTGTAGGTCGATTTGTAAAACAAACCCACAAATAACGCGCATCTTCAATTAAAAATCACGTGGGATAGCCTACTCCCTTTAAACGTAAATGAGTAATAAATAGTGCTATATGTGAATTTCTTACGTCAAATGAGGGACAAACGTTTATTTTTCAACAGAAATGATGATACAAACGATTGAGCAAAACGCATCATACTTGAGCGGAATCTCGTTCCCGTCTGCCCATACGCAGTAGGAGGCTTTTTACTTCCAGATCACCACATGTCAACATTTGTTTACACAAAGGACACAAAAGACAAATTGAATGCTGGAGGAAAACATCAAAAAAAACGTGTTAGAACTATTCCGATATTTTTTGAGTGTGGATCCCTTCGTCTTGTTTCAAGCGTTGCGTGCTATGTTGAAACAAACACTTACATTCGTAAAATACCAAGCATAGACGGTAAAAAATTCAAAGATTAAAATATGAGCGAAGCTTTTCGTAAAAACTATTTACATCATCAGTCTCTATGTACAAGTAGTTGTACATAGAGAAATGGCGTGTTATTATTTTACCTTACATTCGGTATTACATAAATTTGCTGACTAAATATTCAATTATGAGATGCGCGTAGTATGGTGAAATCTAATAAAGATTTATATCGAATAAAAAAATTCCTATGGTTCCGCATATTTTCATATCTTCTAATGGAAAAATTACGTTTGATGAGCTCGATGTTTAAAGGAAATAACTCTTTATATAAAATTGACTTAACAGACAAAACAACCTTAATTTAATTGGCCTTTTTATATTCGTTTATAAGCTAACTGTCTCATAGAATGACAAGGGAATACGACAAGAAAAACTTACTCCCAGCTAGCAAAGTATTTATTTTATTTCGCGATCTCAACGAAATAACGATTCACCCATTGTTTCATTACGAAGCCCCATAACCCTGTTCGCAGCAAGCACTAAAAATAACTTTAGTGTGACTTTTCACAAACTCCATGCAGTAAGAAACAAAATGAAGCAAATTGTGAGAAATAATCATGATATAAAGTGGTAAAATTTATGATAGAAATAACTATTTACAACTAAACAATAATTTAATATAATTACATTATCTTTATTAAATATTAAAACTGTTGTTTGTTATCCTTAACTTTTCTAAATATTGTCGTATAGACGACGTTTGCTTCCAGTTTTGATGTAGCGACTTGGTCCAAACATATTAACAACGTCACCAAGACGATTAAATGCAATGTTTAAAATGTCAAGATCATGGGCAAATATGATTCGAAACCAACCGTGTTCGATACATTCAAATGCAAATCCTGGTACTAAGTACAATCCGTGGTTCATTAACTTATTAAACATATCTATTTCTGCTTGTTTGTCGTCGCTCAAGAGATAATTGGATAGGTTCATCCAAAGAAATAAGCCACTTGTCGGGTATATGTATGGAATAGCCAATTTCTGTAAATGCTGAGTGACAAGATCGCGAGACTTTCTTAGTCGAGAATGATTGATTGATTTCAGTTTATTTAACCATATTTCGTCTGTGATCAGTTCTTCCAGAATGTATTGTGTTGCAGTTGGCACACTAGTGTAGTAACCAACAGATGTTAAAGCCGATTGCAAATCCACATTTTTTGTTATCGCAACGCCACATCGAAATCCAGACAATCCGAAATCTTTGCTGAAGCCCCATACAACATGAATCTTATCACTGTGTTTTAGGTAACTTTTCAGAGAAAGAACGCTTTTGAAATCAACGTTTTCATCGTAAACAGACATCATGTATATTTCATCACAGATAAGATGAATGTTATACTGACTGCAAAAGGTGATATACGATTCAAGTTCTTCTTCAGTGTATATGATTCCAAGTGGATTGTTTGGATTAGATAGAAGAAGTGCTTTGATGTGAATTCCTTCTTCTTCAAATTTGATAAATGCTTCTTCGAGGAGTTGAGTTGTTAACTGAAACGGTTTCACCTGATGAAGAGATTTACTTTCTAAATGCACAGGATATGTTTTAACGCCAATTCTTTGCTCCAAATCACTTTTAAATCCACAGTAGTATGGAGCAGGAATAAGTACACCGTCACCTTCATCACAGAGTGAATATCCAAGAGCTTCAATGACTGTTCCACAGCCATTCATCACATATATATCTTCTCTCTGAAGTTTCTCAGATGGCTTTAAATTTTTTGTTAAGAAAGTTTTTAACTTCTCACGAAATTGATCAGTTCCAGAAAGTTTGCAATAGTGTGTGTACTCCTCAGATATATTTTCAATTTTGATATCTTTGAGTTTCTCCTGCATAATATCGTGCAATAACCTGTTTTCAGCTGTTCCTAAATTTATAATACCAGTTGGATTGTTTTGAGCATCATATGGATTCGAATGCTGTCTGTACCAAGCAGAATGGAGAAGGTTTGGTGAAGATTTACTTTGTAAAACTCTTTTTGACAACATGGTAAATCTTGCGAAAATTTCTTTTTCAGTGTAGGTTATATGCTCCGATATTTTTTGTGAATGATGAATTTTCCTTAGTTGGCTGCTTTTATAGATGGTGCGACATTGCAAATTCTATGCGTTGGCATGTAGTTTGTTTTTTTAATAAACGCACATTGTGTAATTTATAGTTCCGTATGATACAATCTGATGAATTGTTGCTATAGAGTTCTTGTGGTTAAAATGCAGAGGTTTTATTTTAATAGGTGATAACAGTAAAGTCTCTTTTGGTATGTTTCGAAGATGATATTACTTGCTTTTCCGTATTTAGTTGTAATGAGCCGTCTCCTCGAGAAAGGAAATGTGCATATGTCTGATATTAACTGCTACTGTTTTTTTATGTCAACGGTAATGGTGGCAATTAGTAAAGCGTGGCGCATATGTGGATGAAAAAAATTGTAATGGGTGTTTTAATCAAAAAACGCCAAAAGAGTTATTTTCGCTACATTTCTCAATCTTTTCTTAGCATCTGCATAAAAGTACTAACACATAGAGGGTCCAATATCACTGGTACATATTTTGCTTATGCCAACACTAAATATAAGTTTCAAACTGTAATAATAATGATGATGATAATAATTATTTTAGCCTTCTTATCTATTATTTGCATCACTGTGCAATGAGTCTGTGTTTACAGGGGATGACGTGAGATTATCAAGCTTAAAATAACGGATGACACATTTCCCTTAGAATTCTTTTGCTTGTAAGGCATGACTTGATGCACATAATGCAGAAAAGCTGTCACGATGAGCAATTTTTTGGAGCATCGATTTGCATCGATTGGAACCAGAAAAGTAACTCTTTCTAACGGTGGGAAATACATTACTTTAACATCTCTTAAACGAATATAAATCCAGTGTTTATAGAATGTTATTAATGTAACGTGTTTCTCCAGCCAACGTTTTTAAAACGTTATCAATATACCGTGTCTATGTTGACGTTGAAACGGATTAGGATTAAACATTTATAAAACATTCTTATAACAATGTTAATGTTCTTTAAACGTTAGGATTGAGGGTCACGATAAAAACGGGTGACAAATAAACGTGCCGTGATGCAACGTGTCTTTAACTGCTGCCCTCAGAAATTTTTAAACTGATGGCAGTTAAGGTTTGCGTAAATTCCTTATAACTGATAAAACACATGTATATGGGACCTCACACAAAACAAAAAGTTTTTCCAATCTCTTTTTTTTAACAAGAAGATTGGCTTTATTTTTAAGATTTGGGAAAAATTTTGAAAATAAAATTCAGTTTTTAGATAGTAAGTCCTAAAAGTCTGAGTTTGGGTTCGAATAAGGACGAGGAAAAAAATTTTGGTCCCTTTTGCTTTACCGTCTGCGAATTAGGAAGAGATTAAAAGGACTTTTTCCTTGGAATTTGGTACAAATTTGTCCGCTAATTAAATTTTCCTCTAAAAGCTTTAGGGTAAGCTTTGTGCAATAAGATATTGTTATAGATAGTTCCCAATTAATTACAGCACTCCATCGCGTGGGGTGTTTGTTAATAACTACTTCAACTGTATTTTCAGAGTCGTTAAGAAAATCAACCACAATTAAATGCACCGTCCTAAGGACGGGAAAAACGCATGCTAAGATAAATTGCTGACCTCATCGTCACTATTTCCGTCATAGGTAGAACGTGTACTCTTTATTTTGAAAGTTGTTTGCCACAACATAAGCGATCCATTCCACAAAATTAAGCTTTTATTGATTAACAATCCTTTATAAAAGTTAACAAAGAAAATAAATAAATTAAAACATAAACTGTGACGAACAAAATATTCCGCATAGATCGTAACAGGATCATTCTCGAGCCAAGCAACATTCACGAATTTGGCTGAAATTTTAAACTGTCCTTTTCTGTAAACTCTTTGATGCTAAAGTAGCCAATTAGATTCATCTTGGTAGATGTTTGTCAATTGTGATAGAGATCGTTTACACGATGTGATTTGTCACATACTGTTTGTAATGGCTACTCTGTTTTTAAAACTTTTTCAACACAAAACAACATATGCTGTAGTTATGGCAAACTAAATTTAAGAAAACTCGGCATAAGCGTGATTGTAAAAAGTGATATGGATAATCGATTTAAAATTGTTTTTCTGAATGATGATGCAGTTTTATTTTTTCTCTTGTACCAAATGAATGAGCAGTGCCTCGTCATCTATGTGAACGACTTGACCATCGATCCTACCCACACTAGATTCGAACGTGCATTTGCAACCCGACCTACATGGTCCAAATGAACTCTATTAAAAGAAAACCTGCCTGAAATCTGAAGTACCAAATTAAAATAGTGTGCTTTATTATTTTTTAACTTGTCCAGGTATGAATGTAGACGAAAAAAATAATCTGTGATGTTTTAACTTCATGTTCTCCTGATTATATTAATATATTTGGTTTTCGAGAGTAAGAATATTGTGAATTCTCGAAACTTTCTTTGGGTAGTTTAAAGTTTACATTATTAAGAAAAAAACAGTATTAGGTAAGAAAATTGTTCATGATAAAATCCTGTATTTGATTTTCTTAACCAAAACATTACTACTTTTGTTCAGAGATTTTTTTTTTATTTCTCATTGGGTAATTAATAAGAGCAGCCCTGATTTGTAATTATAGGAAAACTGTACTATATCCTCGATTCTAACAATTACCGCGCATCCCACTCTACCACCCCCCATTTATTTAACTAACATAGCTATAAGTCATGTACGACTGGTAAAGTGAAAGTAACGCTGATTGACGTCTGTGGAAACTTAAACATTTTTGATTTTTAAATAGTATTAAAAAAATATGAATTTAATTCCTGGTCAGGTTTAAAAAGTAAAACTTGGCGTGATGTTATTAAGGTTTCACATTGTCTATGTTGACGTACAATATAATTACAATTGCCGGTATAAAAGATGTAAAAGAAACATTAGCACGAGATTTTAATTATTAAAGAATGCAAGTCAATTTAACAACCTCCAACGCCCTATTTGAGACATTAAGCAATATTCACCCACACGCCCATTTACTGACACTACCTTTTTAATCAGTGTAGAAAAGTATACTATGTTTTTATGCAATTAATCACCGTCATGAGTAAGGAATTTTTCTTATTATCATTTTTTCCACCCATGGCAGAGGAGTGTATTGATTTCGACATTTTTTCCGTGTAGTTGTTTTCCGTAAAGCTAAAAAAACAGACCTTCAACTACACGCATTTGTGTTCGTACAGTGCATCCTGTTTCTACAAAAATATTGTTTTTATTTGCTCACAAATTTTTGTGCAAAAACAATCATTGATGATACTTTCGGAGAAGGAGGTAGAAGAAGTGTCTTTGTTCATTACTTGCTCAAACTTTTGATATGACAAATATTAGAAGCAAGAAGCTGTTCAGCATTGTGACTCGGAGAAACCAGCAAGCCCTCAGGAAGAGATCAAGAAGGCAACTAGACTTCAAATACCCCTGGATTTTTTTGGCGCAACCTGATACATGCATATTTTACAATAGCTACATCTCCGGAATTAAATGGAATCATTAGAACAATTTTATAAGTAAAGTGAGGCTGGGGATCACTAAAATAAGAACCAATGGCGTAACTGAAATTTTGTGTTCCTAACGTGACATAACACGAGAAAATACATCTTTTAAAGCAGAAGTTTTCCCAGAATCAATTGTTGTGATTTTAAAAAAGCTTGCACTTCGATTAATTGATTTGTAATGTACTGAGAAAGGCAACAATTTCAGTCTGATAATGTGAAAGAAAAAAATCACTTGAAGCTGAAGTCAAATTTCATAGCTCTTATAAAAAATTGTAATTAAAATGATAACAAATCAGGATAAAACGGTTACTGATCTTTAGAAAACACAACTGCTCTAACATTAAATATTACAAACTAGGGTTTAGAAAGTACTTATTTTTTCCGTTATAACTATTATAGAAATTAAAACTTCAAATAATCAAACTTGTCAAAATATGACAATCAAAATTGTCATTAGTATGACAATAACAGACACAATAATCATATAGTACAATTTGATACATAAATATGTTAATGGCAGCATAATAAAACGTGATATTTACGCTTTAGTATGGCAGAAGAGATTTTGCAGTTTTATTTTGATTTCACGCTTTCTTATTTAAAACATAAAGTCAGTGAAAGCCGTACAACATACTCCAATTACTTCAATGATCAAGATAAACTTTCATATTGAGGTTTCTATGAGTTCATTCTGTGAAATAAAAAAAACTGGATGACTATTTTTAGGTACGGCAGTGTAGCGGCAGGTTTTAGTTCGTGTTTTAGAAACAATCTGTTGTGACGATACAATTATCTTTCGAAAAAATACCTAAAGCGGGCGGTACACGATGCTGAAGTGAATTTGTGGCAAAAATGCCGTAATGTTTTAAATAAACTATATTATTTTCTCATTTCTTGTCAATGAAACATAATTTTTCTACAATGTCTACAACATCGTGTTCAAATGGGGCTTAGTGTAGTGGCATCTATTTTGGTAATTTTGTTATCATTATTTGGTAATATATAATCGTAAAATCCACAGATATTCACCCATCTGGAAACACAGATATTCACCCATCTGGAAATTCATCTGTTGCTACTCACAACTACAACGGAAAATCGGGTGTAGTATTATATACACGATAACGGATTGGCAAGGAAAACGCTTTAGATTAACAACAACAATATTCAAGAGAAAAAAAAACAAGTGGCAGAAATATCAAATAATATTGAGCCCGTAATTTACTGCGATTTAAGAGGATTTTACGAATATCGAAAACTGAACATGAAACGTGGCAATATAAGTTTATTTGATCTGTATGCTGCAGAAGTGTATTGTAGAATCAAGGAGAAAATTAAAATTCTTCCTCTTGTCGGATATCTTGCGTGAAAAATATCCCAAATTTGAAAATATTTCTTAGAGTACAACGGTGAGCTTGATGTGGCGGTACGCTTGTAACTTTAGCCTTTTACAAGAAAATAACATTATAAGAGCATAACACTATTTTATGTTTGAACTTTATCTCTAGAATATAGTACAAAAAGATTGAATAGTTAATTTAAAAATCTAATTTTTCAAATCGCGCGTATTATTTATTTGCTCAGCTAATTCTTGCGCACCCAGGGACTGCGCCAATTCTAATACCAGTAAGGTTGTAAAGATGAAGCAAATACTCACCTTAAAAGCAAGCATATTTGTTTCAGCTTCGTTTCTCTTCGATACCGAAGGTTTTCTGGACGTTTTTGTTTAAAATTCGTACAAAATGAACTGGTTGAGACCAGTATACGCCACTGGTAATAGAAATAAAATTTTTAAGAAATAGTTAGTACACGGAACAAGAACAAAGACGCAAAATATTTCTGACTGTCTAGAAGGCGTATGCAGATAAACACGAGGGAGAGGGTTGGGAATTACTAGTTTTACATACTTTTTCTGGTAAATTCATAGACTGGACAGTCAACAATATTTATTATAGGCCTTCGAGCCTGGACATAGTATTTGTGACAATGACCGTTTTTTAGCTATTTTTTAAAGTGACTATAAACAGCAATGCATAGTACTGTTCACAGTACTGTTTCAGTTGATTGCGAGAGTTTTACTTTGGTGGATATGTGGACCAAGTGAACAACGTTGAAATGTGCGGGATGCACTTTTAACCATATCTGCATTACATAGAAATCCGCGCCACAGCCTAAAATAGAAGAAAAAATATTGAAAAATGGAGCGTACAAAGAATTGGGATCTATTTACCATGTTAACAATCAAAGCAATAGAAATGACCTTTTTAATTGCATGTGCTTACGATCTTAGAAATTCGCCCCTTTTTACTATATATTTCCAGGGTTGCAGCTACGTCAAGCGTGAAAAGCAAATTTTGTGCTATAATAAAACCCTGAACAGTTGCGGATGCACGATATTTTTTATTTTGCAAAGTTTTGCCCAAATTCATTGTTGTACTAGAAGGTGGATTCTAAAACACACAGGAAGCAGATTGCGAACAAAATTAATTAGATAGAATTCTGATACGTCTATATAGCTGAATTGATATTTCCAAACTCAAAATTTCAAAGAGAGTTTTCATTTCAACTTATTTGGTTTATCGTTGACCAATCTATCTTTTGTTTGTGCTTCTATTCTCGATTGGAACAAAAAATCAATTCACTACGGTTTTCTCCGTTTTTAACATTATGATTGAATTAATGTTTCTGTTTTGTCGGGTTTACAGCTCTAGTATTCAAGTTTTATTTTCTAACTATAATAATGTGACATAAAAGAGTAATTCCAGGATGAAAGAGGAAGCAATAAAAAATTGTCTCTTAAGTCATGCAAAAGGTGTAATGACTGTCAAGTGATTGTGAAATTTTTGCAGTGTCACATTGAGTACTGGTGTTTTTCTTTTGGCAGTATAGTAGTATCAAGAATATGTTGAAAGGAGATGGTACCTTTACCGTTGTGACATTTTCAGATTTAAGAAAAGTTTATTGATTCATATACTACAAAAATGTGGCGAATCGACAAACTATTTGTGTAGTAGACTAGTTTTTATTACTCACAAAATTTAAAACCAATGGTAGCTAAGATAATAACCAATTAATCGATCGTCCGCGTTGGTGACAAAACTAACAATGCCAAAAAAATCACGTTTTTAGTGTGCGCTAAACAGATTTCGTTAATTAGCAACAATTTGATTTCACGTCACTCTTCTTGATTTATAGCTATTATTTCAAATTGCTGATTTTAACAGATTGGTTAGGTTTCATAAAACATATAATAAATCTTCAAACATTCAATAAGTTCTTTTTTTTTGACTCGGTGATGAATTTGAATAAGTAAATACTTAAAAAAATGTTTTTTAACGACAACAACTTTGCGTTAAGCTTGGGTTAAAATGTTCTTATATTTTATAATCGTTAATATATATTTTGGCTATTACAGCACAACGAAGAAGGAGAAACTTCTTTGCTATCCGTTTGTCCTGATAGTTACAATGCAAATATCTATATTTAGATTGAAACTATAGCAACGTTCTGTTACTTTCAAAAAATCTCTGATGAACCAAAAAAGTGGGTTGGTTGTTTACGAAAGTAATTAACTTCAAAGGGAAATGGCGTTTTTAAAATAAGTTGCAATGTATGATTTGCAGTATCAATTACACAACCAAGTTCAACAATACGTTAATACGTTATCATGGTTACTTTTTGTTTCGTTAAACAAAATGGTATGTTAAAAACAGTAAAAGTACAATTGAATAATAGTTTTTATTTTCACATATCAAGCTAACTTACACAAGTTCAAGTTGAGATATTATATCATATAATTACAATAGAACGCCTTAACTGCAAGCTTTACAGAAACTTCGCTCGAGTTTAACACGCCTAACCCAAAGCTTTATAGAAAACTTCGCTCAAGTATCGTATTTTTTAAAGAGCTTATTATCAGATGAAACAGTGGTGATCTGAAGTTCGCATACAAACATAGAAAAGTCGTTATCATAAATGTGAATGTTTGTTGTTATTACACGTTTTTATAAAAATACTGAACTTCTAGACAAGGGGAGGGCTTCCAGAAGGGGATGGAAGAGAGGAAGTTGGGTTGAAAAGGTAATTAAAATTAGAATTTGGGGAGGATGAGTTAAAACAAATAGGGGCGGGGACGAAGATTATTTAATTAAATGAAATGTCACTGCAATGCAACATACAACATTGTTTTTGATATTCCTCAGATTATTTGCGTTCTGATATACTGTTTAATTTATAGGCTAAATTGAATTGACTGAATGTTAAGAATGAGTTAATAAATGAGACGAGTGGGTGTGGTTGCATTCGTACCTGCGCAAGCGCCAAAAAAGCAAACTTTTTTGCAAGCAGTTGAGTTAAAAGCCAGATCGTTATAACTTTCGGATGTTATTTCTTAGCATTACCTGCTTGATATTGGCACAATTAAAACTCTGATTGGCTTGCTTTTCACACAAGCAATCCGTGGATTACTCCAAATGTGTTGATATCATCATTTCGAATGGCTTGGATGAAACCAAGTCGTTACCTTAGAAAATTTAAAATTGTAGCCATAATACTGCTCTCATCAAAGTATAATGAATAACACTAACTTTTATCAGTTCAACTATTTTTTTTATATTTTTAATTAGTGTCAATGAATTCCGTAAAATGCACGTCGGTCATTTCTAAAGTGAAGTTACCATGGATAAATTTCGTAACTGTTTACTTGAAAGTCGTTTTCGTACATGACGATACAAAAATTTTTATACGATATCCTATTCCTGACAAGTTTCATCAACAAAACTTAGCCATTTAAAAGTTTCTTGAGCTGGTAAAATTAAGCGGAAAAAAGTGATCAAATTTTTTTCTGCAATATGTTAGAGCAGCATTTTAGGAGTTAAAAGAAGGAGCATTTTAGGAGTTATAATAAAAGAAGTGAGTTGGTGGAGAAATCCATCCTCAGTGCTACCCCCCAGAATAAACAGGGCTAAAGTTCATCTGTGTATGCGCGCACATCCTGACAGGCAAGATAAGAAGCACTACCTAACACAAATTGGCTGTTATCTTTTAACCAATTCCTGGGATCTGGAATTGGGTTTCCTAAACTAGCTATCAATTTCTCTTTTTAAGTGCAAGTTTTAATTATTTTGGCATGAGTTGCTTTTTTTATCTTTATTTCTTCCATCGTTGTGGTCTGTTGTTTATAATTTTTTCTTTGTATGTTCGTTGTTCTTAAACACAAAATCACAACATTACGTCACGCTGCAACTCGTCAATTATCTGGACAATTGCCAGCAATTGGTTTCAGTGTCATAAAGCTCTTTGCCATGCTATCAACAAAGATGTTTTTTAAGGGAGAAAATGTATAAAAAATTATTTTCGATCATGTTTTACTTCTCATTCACTCAAGTGATTTATAAAGTCGCTTTATAACATGCTTGTCAAACATCGCAATGTGCTTCAATCTTAGCAACAGTTGTAATCACATTTCAGAAATAGGGTTTAGCATGCTTTTGTATTAAATAAGGTTCTTATTATTGGAACTAATAATTTTAAAAAAAACAAGTCTGAATTTAAATTGCCTAAGCAAATTTATGCAACTTATCTCTTACAATAATATGAAGAGTGTGTCTGTAACAGGCAAAGTGGTTTATATTTTCACAATTTTCTTTAAAAGCGTCTATAATATATCCCCTATAAAAATGTTCCCTATTTTAAAAACGTTTTGTTTACAATTGCAATTGTCTAGAAAAAATCATGTGATAAAACAAAATGATTTTATTAGTTAAGAAATTCATTGTATGATAATATAAATTTACAGTGACAAGTGCTTTGTTATAAAATATTGTGCAGATAAGTTACAGGCAATTAAAGTTATTGATTTCCGCCCCTTAAGGGGGAATCTTTAAAATCACCTTGAAAGATAGAGAGATAGGGATCACCTAGAGTCTGGACGCGCGTTGTCAAGGATAAGGTATTTACACTGCGCTTGGAAATTGTTGTTTTCGGACTTTCAATTTCTTAAAAGCTAATAGAAATGCGTTATTTGATATTTTAGCTAATAGGAACTCAGATTGTCAGAATCTGATAGTCATGGCTTTCTCCTGCGAGATTTTCTTTCGAAGTTCTTTGAGTTCCAGGTCCCACAGGCCAAAGTTTCTTTCCCAAAACAGTCAACTACCCTTCCTCTTGATATGTTTGAAACTCCAAATTAATTTTTTGCAAAACAGGATGTTTGGTCGACTTCTTGGGTAATAAATGCATGCTGTATCTTTTAAGCTAGCTAGTTTGTTCGTAACTTAGCTATGAGAAAGTGATTTATATTTGCGATTCTTCAGAGTGTTTAAAGCTCTTTTTTTAAGCTACACAATTTTCTAGCATTGCTGCTCAACTAAGCAACGACCTTCCTTATTGCTTATGTAGTTAAGGATTAACATTTACATGTACGAAGTATTGCATAAAAAGTTTAACATAAAGAAGATAAGTGTCATCTTATAATTTTAACATCGCTGAAATGCAGCAGCAGCAGATCAAACGTTTTAATTCATTGTACGTACTTTTTCATTGAAATTGACAACAAATCACTTTGTGATATAAAACATAAATAACTTTCAAATGTTCTTGATTGGATTCCTCTAGGGTTTTCGTTTAAAACGTTTTTCAGCTTTCTTAATGAAATTGCTAACAAACATTTTTGTGATAAGAAGCACACTAAATTTTAAAAAGGCAATTAGTGGATTGTTCCACGGTTTAATTAACTAGTATAATATATAAATAGTTGAAAAACCGCACAGAAATACGCTTATCCCTACTCATAAAAGGATGCAGACAACGCGCATTTTTTGTTTCCGTAACAAGACTTTTTTTGCGCACGAGCAGACAGACGGAATACGGCTATTATTAAAGAGACGAGTCGTTAGCCCGTGGAAAGATCCACGGAGTTGCCTGTCCTTTATATATTACATTTCGTGTTTCCGTAACAGGATGCGGTAACCCTTTTGAACACACAGACAAAATACCGCTATTATTAAAGAGACTAGTCGTTGCCCGTCCTTTATATATACCCGTCGCAACAAAGTGGATAAAATTATATTGCATTTGATATTCGTGTTTCCGTAACATCATTTTTTAACTCAGCGGGGGGTCCCCGCAGAGACAGACAAACGGGATACGGCTATTTTTATGGAGACTAGCCGGGCAACCCGGCATCGAAACGGGGTAAGCCAACCGTTAAGGTGTGATCCGGCGTTGAGCACTCTGAGGAGCGCTTAATAAGAGCTGTAAACTGTGTCACACGATCAGGTGGAACACTTTAGTACAGGTATACAGTATGTCGTAAAACAAGTAAAGCGCATACACCATTATGGTGTGGCGACTGTAACATAATTTTCAAAAAATAACTTTAGCGCAGCAATAGCTGAAAAAAAGTTTACAAAGCGTTGTTACTCCGTTATAGCAAAAACAATCAAACAATATTATTTTATTTTGCGGAATAAGTTTTTGTTAACAGTGCAGCACAGACGTATAGGGATAATACCCTTTTGAAAAAAGCTTTCTCGTAGACTCTGTTTAAATTAAAACACAAGAAAAAGTCCATTGCTAACACAGGGCTGAGCAGTTAGTTCAGGTAAACAGTGTTGCCCATCCGTACAGGCGTGATACTCGATAAAGTTTAAAAATTAGTGCAGGTTTTACAAAAAACAGTCTGTGGTTAAAACTGGGCTAACCGCTTAGTACAGTTAAACAGAGTTGAACAGACGTATAGAAATACCCTTTTCCAAAAAAACTTCATTGCAACTTCGGTTTAAATGAACACCCTGTCGTTACCCGTCCAGCTAAAACAATTGCTCAGCCATTTAATTTGCACAAAAAAGTTTCAGGAAAATAATAAAAGATGTTAGCTACCTAGCTAACTGCATTTAGCATAAGAATTATCGCTTAAGAATATTGTTGTAGCCAAACGGCATTTTTATCTCTATGCTCTCACTCTGTAGCCAAAGATAGGAGCTAGCTAAATGGCTACATCCTCAACATAAAAATAAATGTTGGCTAGGATAAAAAGCTGTTATACCATACAGATTAGTAATAAGTAAGGCTCTAGCTAGCTAGCCTTTAAAATCTTCGTTCCAAGCCAAAAATTCTAAAAATAATGCGTTCAAGGCTTGTACATGGCTAAAAAACGTGACAGTATATTTATCCTAGCATTAAAAACATACAGAAAACAAATATTTCCAAAGTAAAAAGCTTTTAGAACACAAAAATGTCAAATAGATCAACAAACCTAGCGCTACTGACCACGACCACCTTCAAAACTAAAATTGCCACCATATTTCGATCCTCATGTTTCTTTGTTGGCATGTCCAGGCCGCGAAAATTTTGGATTGGTTTTTCGAAGAAACAAGCTTTTTAATTAGTATAGTACGTGCGAGCGGTCAAAACGAAGTCAGTTAAACTATCAGTAAAACTGTCCTATTTGTTTTTTGAGGCTCTTGCGAAACCGGCAAATGAAATCACGGGGGTAATTATTTTCAAAAATGGCGTATTAAAATAATTTATTTATTTTGTTGACTTAATTTATTTTCCTTGATCTATATAATAATACGCCAGTTCTGTCTGTCTGTCTGTGACTTTTGCAAAGTGGATAAACCTTCTTTGATAAAGTCTATAAAACATCGTCTATAAATTTGTTCTGTAAATTACCAAACTTTGACGTTAAAGTAATATTGACGTCAAACGAAAGTATATTAAAATTAGTGAAGCCATTGCATTGCACTTTTAAATATGAGGCTAAATAACTTGGAAACGGGTGGAAATAACTGACGTCATCTCCTGCGTAGGTAACTAGAGACCACCTGGGACCAATTTGGGTAAGTTTCCCAAACCTAGGTCCCCGAATCCGTTTCGGAATAGACGGGTTGATGACGTCACCAAAAAACCTTCAACCCTAATATCTCTGCAACCGTTTGTCAAAAACACGCGATCCTATACATTATCTTGATCAGCGTTTCAAGACCTATACAATGAAGTCAGCAGGTATACAAATTTCTAAATAAAAAATTTTGGGCGGTTGACTGGCCATTGCTGACGTCAGCAAAATTTTAAAACCCTTATATCTCATTAAACGCTTATCAAAAAGACATGATCATATACATTTTCTTGGTCAGCGTTTAAACCTCTGCACAGTACAGGCAACGATTAAATTAAATTTCACCAAAAATTTTTGTAATTGCACTGCTGACGTCAGCAAAAAATCTAAAACAACCTATTTTTCCATTGTCCTTCTGCCTAAGTGGATTTTTCCACGGGCCTTATCGACTAGTTATGGTAATAAAACAAAGTCATTAAATTAATTCAGGAAATAAATTAACTTCTTGAGTTTACTTCAATTAATTATTAATTTCAATTAAGTTTTCGAATAAACAACCCCATGGTTTCTAAAAACTCGCGGAAAGATCAAGAGAATATCGGTAACTCTTTTGAACAGACAGACAAAAATACGGCTATTATTATAGAAACTAGTCGTTAACCCGTGGAAAAATCCACGGGGTGCCTGTCCTTTATACATACTGCATTTCGTATGTCTCGGTACTTGAGTTGCCATCTTGCGCAGAGACAGACAGACGACGCTTTATTATAGAGATAGTCGTTGCCCGTTAAAAAATCCACGGGTTTGCCCGTCCTTTATATTTACCCGTTGCAACAAAATGGATAAAAATATATCGCATTTGATATTCGTGTTTCCGTAACATCATTTTCTAACTCAGCGGGGGGTTCGCGTAGACAGACAGATAACGGCTATTATTATAGAGACTAGTCGTTAGCCCGTGAAAAAAACCACGTATTCACCCGTCCTTTAAATTTACACGTGGCAACAAAGTGGATAAAAATATATCGCATTTGATATTCGTGTTTCCGTAGCACGATTTTCTAACTTAGCGGGGGGTCTGCGCAGAGACAGACAAAATACGGCTATTATTAAAGAGACTAGCTGGGAAACCCGGCGTCGAAACGCCTGGGTAAGCCACAAGTCAAGGTGTGACCCGCCGTTGAACACTCTGTGGAGCGCTTAATAAGAGCCGTAAACTGTGCCACACGGTCAGGTGGAGCGCTTTAGTACAGGTATGCAGTATGTCGTTAATGGAGTAAAGCGCACACAACACTATAGTGTTTCGGCTGTAGTGTACTTTTGAAAATATAACTCTACTGCAACTTTAGGTGAAATAAAACACAATTTAAAACCTTTTGTTACACCGTCATAGGAAAAACAATTGGTTAATTTTGTTTTGTTTTGCGAAATAAGTTTCAGTAAAGGTTAACAAATTAATTGTGACACTGGGCTGAGCGTTTAGTACAGGTAAACTGTGCGGTACATGCGTTTAGACTTAAGACCCTATTTAAAAAAACTACTGCAGCTTTGGTTTATATACAAAACACAGGATACACTCTGTTGGAACGCCGGGTTAAGCCACACGCTCTGTTACCCGGCGTTAAACACCAGAATGAGTGATTAATAAGAATTTTTTAAAAAGTAACTTTCCACAGCTTAAGCTGAAAGAAAGAACACAAATTACAATTCCTTGTTTCCCCGTCAAAGCAAAAAAAGCTGACCAACCTTTTTATTTTTCGGAGAAGGTCCCCGGTGAAAGTTAGCACAGATAGACAATGTGACACATCCATATAGGTATAATGCCCTTCTTCGAAAAAAACGTTATCGCAACTTCAGTTAAACACAAACATAGGAAACAGCCTGTCATTAACTCTGGAATGAGCACTTAGTCAGTTAAACTATGTCGCACATGAGTATATTGCAACTTTATTTTGAAGCATAAGTTTTCATAAAAGTAATAAAAGTGGTAGCTGCCTAACTTCATTTAGCTTAAGAAGTAAGAATTGTGTTGCAGCCAAACTGCATTTAGCTACTTTCACTTTTTAGCTAGAGGTAGCTAGGGAGCAACGCAAGAAAAATTTCACTTGCAAGCCTAAATGCCCTTCGTCAGCGTAGCATGTTTCCGTCAGCTTGTTGAGGCCGCGAAGAACTTGGATTAGTTGTTATTAAAACAGAGCCTCGTGATTGGTTTATTACGCGTAAGCGTCGGTCATTGACCTGTGGAAAGTCCATAGAAAATTTTCCCGTTGCAGCAGAGTCAATAAGATTATATCGCATTTGTTATCTTTAGTTTAAAGATTTCATACGTGGTTTAGCATAATCCAGTGTTGTCCCACATAGAAAAAACGAACTTAGTCGAAATTTTATGCTTATGTCTACAATTTCAATTTGCATTTGACAAATTCAAGATTGAAAAATGCTATAAATCCATGTTGCCAATACAATGCTTTTTTAAATGTGTGGTTTTGAAATATGGCATGACATTAGAACTTGCTTAAAAAGGTTCTTGCAACGACATCTGCTCAATTTCATTTTATAAACTCAGATTAGTAAAACTTTTGGATCGTTAATATGTACCTGAAAAAATTGTTAATTAGCCCATTTAGCTACCTAGCTACCATATTTGCTCTGTCTTTTCCATTAAATTTTCTCTCTTAGTGAAACCTTGAAAGGGTATTTCATGAAATAAGAGTTAACGCAGACGAGTAGAGGCAAATGCTTGGATCAAATATCTATTGGGACACTGGGAGCGATTGACAAAGAGCGGTTGCATTAATGACAAGGAATTTATAAATCATTAAATTGGAGAAAGGAAATCAATGTGCATCCGTAAAAGCTTCGATGTCCCGTAGATTGATACTGTTAGATTAATGTCCGGGACTGAGTCCTATCGGAGATTGGAGAGGTTTTAAAAAGGACTATGGAGAAGTGTGTAATGACTGTCCTGAAGAAAGATGTTTTGGAAGCAGCTGACAACTTGCAAATGTGTGCGGGTCAGAATTCTGGCCGTGAAATGCCTTGCCAGAATTCTGGCTGTGAAATGCCATGCCATGAATAAAATATTGACGATTTTGAATGATTTTGAATGATTTTTGCAGATTGATACTAAAAATGCCTTCAATTCACTCAATAGATCCATGATTATTCATATTATAAAATTTTTTGTCCAGTGATTGCTACTTACGTGTCAAACTGTTACAACATACCTGCCAGACATTTCGTTCTTGGCGGTACAGAGGTTTTTCTGCATTTAAACGGCAGCTGATATGTAGATTGTTCTTCAAGGAACCACTGATCAGACCATATTTTAAGTCTGTCAGCTATGAAAACATCTTTATTCGTTCCGAAATGTTCTAGAATTATGTGTGTGTATTAGAAAAAAAAATTTTTTTAAAAAGTTTATGTAACCATGCTGAAAAATATATAAAAAGACAGAAAGTTAAAAGAAAGACTGCAGGAACACATTTTGTTTTATTACATATTTTACATAATTTTCACAGCAGTTTGATATAATATAGTCTAACAGTCTGTCATTGTTTTGTATCCAAAGTTTGTCCTTTTTCCTAATACGATGGTTGAGCAAGCCCTCATTCTTCTGCAGAAGTCTCGAGTTTGGATATAACTAAAACCCTCAATGCACCAGCAGTCTTTCATTGTGCGAAGTGTTTGTTTTTAGTAGTAATTTATATTTTCTGTTGTTAGACTAACAAATTACAAGGGATATACAATGTTAATTGTTTCTAGGTGGGACTAAAAAGAGAATTTATTGCATTCTCCTACTCAGAGCTCTTTTAGATGTGTTTTGTCAAAGAACTCTGGGGACGAAAATGATTTTATCCTTAAAACTCCCGAGCTTTTAGAACCCAGTATTTATGTCCTTGTTCAACAAAGGTACTGTTCTTATTGACTAACCTAATCCAAAAGAAATTAGATAAGCAAAGAAGTCCCAAGATGAGGTTGCTAATTTTAATTAATCGCTGCTCCACTATTACTACTTTAGGTCTCGTTTACACGTTGCGGATAAAAATTATTTGGAAATGTAATGGACTAGTTTCTAAATGTAGTCACCTATCTCCATTAGGTGTACACACTAACGCTTGTTTGAAAAGTGGCGATTAGCTTTAATTCTGCTGGTCACGATCTTTCAACATCGGAACGAAATCTTCATTTCGGCTATCGGATAGGCTGGGATCCGCGGATTCTTTATCTGGAACGTGTAAACATGGTGTCAGAAACACCAATATACAAGAATGTTTTCGGCAAATCTTACAATTAGTGACATGCAAAGAAAAGCTTGATTAACTTCGTCCCAATTCCCAAAGGCAAATTTTAATGTTCACAAAAATAACATTCTTCAATTGTCCTGATTTTTTATCTTCTCAAACCTTCCTCTAACGGTTATGATATTCACGAGGTCTCAAAACGTCAACTTTCTGTTCCCGTTAACTCGAAAACATCATCATCAAAAGTCATTCATTTAAAGTCATTCCCTGGCAATAAACACCTCACGATTTCGTTGGTGATTCTATAAGCGTCATTAAGTTAAAAAGTCGTCATTCATTCACAATTAGTGTAACAAATTTTATTGGTCGATAGTATTTGAAGTCCGAATTTGTTTTAATCAGTGATATCTTTTTGATAAGTTAAGAAAGGCGTGTCGTAAGGAGGACATAGCCTCGCCCGCGTGGTATGTCGCAAGGAGGCATTGTCCTTGCCTCGTTTACTGCATGTGCTCGAGATATAACATCGGATCGACAATTTATTTTGACTTACGAAACTTAGTACACCATTATCATAGACATTTCTTTAGAAAGTTCTTAAAAGAAGTTACAACAGGTTATCTTCTATTAAGTTGTTCCCTTTATTGCAAAAAGCTGCTAAAATAATGTAAAACACGACTCCGATTACTTTAATTGTGTCTGGGAATTACTTAGGCGTAGGAGGAAAGTGGACAGCTTACTCATGTTTGCCTTACGGGAAATCGTCAACATTTGTTTATCACTTACACAGGTTGTAAATAGAAAATGGGTAATTACTGATTCTGGAAACTAATTTAGTTAAATGACAAATTGTTATCTCTTAGTGCGTCTCTTTTCTTCCTTCTTTTACGTTCTGCAAAGAATTCCTTCGTTTATAAATTTTCTTTCAACTTTTCCAATTATAAACTTTCCAGTTTGAATTACTTTTTATAGTTAGCACATGACAAACAAGCAGATGTGTGTCCCTTCAAGGAATTGTATGTGCAAAGAATACGTCTGTGCAGATTCGTTACGGTTTAGATTGAATACCGATAATGGGGTTGACGAAATTACCATAATAAACATTTTATTGAAACATAAAATACTAAAAAATAATAACACGGAGTTATATCTATTTTGCTACGTAAAAAAGGGACATTAACAATTTCCATAATTTATTGTCATATTCAGTAATAATTTAACTTAAAGATAACTTAATGATCTTTTGTAGTCATGTCTTTTTTAAATTTAAACGAAAACAAATTAAAGTAAAGGTTGAGTATGTAATACCACATCTGTTACAATGTGTTAAATGGGTCGCTAGGTAATTAAAAATGAAGGCTTTTTAGATGATCATGTGAAATTTTGATTTTTCGCAACAAAATCTCAACAAAACTGATTTCAACAGAGACTGATAGACAGTTGTGACACTATTTTTATACCTCTTAAATGATCGTGACTGGCGGCACTTGTGAACAAGATCTATTTTTATTCACTTTAATATAGCAATTTTTGTGTTACTAAATTCGTCTCGGAGAAATCAACAATTTAAATTACAATTTTGTTTTCTCAATTTAGACAATTATTTTGACAGGATTACCTGCATGGCAATGCGTATTCTATAAAATTTCAAATTTAATGAAGAATCAGATAAAGTGATGGCTTTAGACAACATGTTAGTAAACCTCCTTGATGTTACTCCTTGCATGTTTTTTTTATAAAAAAATGTTTCCCATTAAAATATACAAGACAGTATTAGCAAAAAATTATCCTAATAACATGCTCATCTAGCAATATTGCTTGTATGCTAAATGAAGTATAAGCAAAAAAAGTTCGTTTGTGACTCGTATCAACTTATCATATCATTTATGATTTTTCTCAGGTTTCATTTAGAGTATCTTTTCCACGCAAAATCTAGTTGTCTTTCTGTCAGTTAAAATAGGCTGCATAAACAAAAGCAACTGAGGTTGATTTTTACACTAATCTCAAATCTTTCAATCTGTGTTAAGAATATGCTAAGAATATATCAGGATGGTTTTTGCTTAAAAGTTAAGAATATTTATATTAAAACGAAAAAATACTATTCTTATTAAAAGTATCGTGTAGCATAATCAAGGATACAAAATTTTTAACGGCAAAAAAAGGGCCAGTTGATCAGAATAAACTTTTCAATAATTTTTTTATAAGGCTTGAGACCAATTACAGCCTGTTATTTGCAAAGCGGAAAAAACGAATTACTGATATAAAGATATGACAATAACATTGGAAAAAGCTACGAATTCCATTTTTATTTTTCCTTAGTATTTCCCTGTTCGACGAATTGGCGTTGTTCTTTCATCCCAATTGAAGGAATCTAAGTCAAAACGCAATCACGTTCACTAAATATCGACTTAAGTAAGTTCAAGACACGTTTTCATAAAAATTTAGTACAACCTTCGACCTTACCATTTTTAACAAAAATTGGTGAGGTCAACAAGACCATTAGTTGTATCATATGTGTAGACTAACACAAAGGAACAGAGAGGGCGTTTCTGATTATCTTGCTCCACCCAAATGGGGTTAACGCCATATTATTATTTGATAGCAATTTCAAGTTTTAAAATTTATAATAAACTGCAAAAAACATAAAATATTTCCTTTTATTTTTTTCTTTACATTCCTGTCTGAATGAGTGACCTATAAACACTTTTCTGAAATCACAAAAACTTATTTTCTCTTTGGCATCGATAAGATTTCAAATTATAACAAAATACTTTTCAGAAATTCGTCAACATTTTTTGTCTTAGAAACATATTTAATTTTCTCCTAGATACCATAGTCAAAAGGTTTATACAAACAACGCAGCTATTTGGTTACAAGTTCACAAAGAGTTTTTCCATTATTTAGTCACGTTTTAAAGTAGGTGGCTATAGTTGGATACCTTTTTGCTGATGTGTGCATCTTTGAGAGTAATGTTTGTACGTTTATTGAGCACGATTTAACCTTTTGGTGACACCCACCTGCTGTTAAAATGATGTTTTTTTAAGCATTTAAAGTTTTTGTTTTCTTCCTGGCCCTAAACCTTTCTTTTAGTCACGTATGCACCTATTTACATCAATGCTCCTTGATAAAGAACGTTGTTACTGATAAAAAAAACTGTTCTACGTGCATTCATAGCAGGTGATTGTTCTTGTCACATATATGAGTGTAAATTAATTCAAATTGTGTGATTACCTTCTATGCCTTCAGAACAACATATGTTTAAATGCTTCGATGATGCAAAGTCATCTACAAAGAAAGAAAGTTCTCTGTGGAAGTTAGTTTTAAAATTATTATATAGGAAGCAAGGTTGAAGATAGTTTTTATGTATTCCATTTTAGTGACAAGTTTTTGATGAGGTTCGTTTTAGATTGAAGATATCTGCGACGTGTTTATTAGTAAGGAACACCATTCAAGTAAAAGGCATACAGCTGCATGTCGTTCTTTGGTGACGTTAGTTCTTCCCACTTGTGGTAAGAACAACACAAATTGTCATCCACAAGTTTACTTCAGAAGAAAGAAGAAAAACATGCGTGGAAAGCTGTAGAGTGAATGCTCCTATATCTACAGTACTCATGCTTATGGCAGTGCTAAAAGGTGGATGACAACAAGCAATGTTCCTATCAACCTGGATGGACATAAGTAGAGAGAAAAAGAAAAAGAAAAGATGGGACAAAACCTTGTAAGCTACTCACTTTCTTAATCCATTTAAAGTCTAAGGGCTTAATACTTAAAAAAGACACCAGTGAAAGGCTCGCGCGGTTTTTTAATTTTTAGTACTAAAAGATTCTTATTGGATTTCTTGAACTCAGATTGGATTCAGATTACCTATAAGCTGTTTTTAAATGTTTTTCCTACTGTTTTATTGGGTAGAAACAAGGACTGAGAAAATGCGTTTATACAGTTTTAAAATATTATGCCTTTTTATATATGACTTTGTTAAAAGCACAAACTTTCAAGTGAAACTAACTAAATAGCAAATCATTATTTTCAATAAGGATCATGTTGATTTCATTGAAATCGACATCAACTTGTTTCTGCACGATATTCAATTACTCAAAGGTTAGGACGAAAAGTTAATAAAAATATATTCCATGGTAAATTACTTTTTTAAACCTAAAAAATCCGGTATTGAAAGTTTTTTTTTTGAAAACTTTAGCCTCTGGATTTCTTTTTAAAAAATACGTGTATTGCAAAATTCCACAGACATTTATTTAGAATATGATAAATATTTACAAGAGATACGAAGGAAATAGAGTTATTTATTCTAGCGTCTAACAAAATATTTAAGTACGAAAACAATAAATAAAAGCAAAAAAATTCAGATTTGGCATATCATATCTATTGAGCTTTAATGCATATATAGAGATTGGACTAAAAATATTGGTGGTCTTTGAATGTTCGTCTGTGTTGTTTGTTTGTTTGTTTGGCAAAATAACTTTGTTCAGTGTAAAGTTAAAAGTGATGAGCTATATTTGTGACAAGGTAAAATCTTGAAGCTTAATAGTTGTTGGAGAACAGACTTTAATGTCAAATGTTAATCGATACGTATTTTTTAAATTTTAAAACTTTAAAACTAGAATATGTACTTTTTGTTTACAATGTTGTTGGTATGAATATTTGTGATCTTGAAAAATTCGTCTCACATTATTTTTGGCAATCGTAGTGTCTTAAAAACAAACCATTCATTTTTAATGATTTTTTTTCTCTTTGGCACTCAAAGTCCGCATTTTCCTAACAAATAAGGGTAATACCGTATTTATTGATATTTTAACTTGGACTTGACGAAAAACTAAGCGTTGAGCACCATAACCTCAAAGACTTTGTCAAGTTTATGTACTTATAATGGCAGCATAGAATGACTTGCTCTACTTAATTATCGTAATCACAATAACACCAAGCAAACTGAATATTTAAAAATAGTTAAGCGTTGAGAATATTGGAAAGAAAGAAAGGCGACTGGTTTTTTTGGACGTTAAAAAAATCTAAAATGTTTTATGAAGGAAAGTAAAAGTATAAATCAGTTAAATAAGATCCATGTGAAACAAAACAAAATTTATTTTGGACAATGATTGATTCACATTTAATTCCGTCATCGTGACACCACTACAGCACGTACACTGCCTTCCGAATTCAACTTTGTACTAACTTATCTACAGAAACAAAGGAATCAGAGATCTCCGTAAACTATTACTTTGGACAGGTACATTTTTAGAATGTTGTTTTTTTACTTGATTGAAAACAAAAGATACAGATCCCACATTTTTAAGAAAATACGTGACTACACCTCATGTGGAGGCACGGTAAAAAAGAAGAGTATTGTTTTTTTGTGCGCATAGTGGCGTATGGAATGTTCTTTCCGTTTTTTCTTAAGAAACCTTAAGCTTTCTCTTGTCTTCGCGTTTATTAGGGATAACGGTTTTTGTATCTATCAAGATTAGATTGATGAACCTGATACAGAGTAAAAAGCTGTTTGAAAATGTTTGTCAATGGTTACAAAACAAAAATATTGGGGAGGAAAACAATATCGCAAAACAACAAAAGCAATAACAACAAGAAGAACAAAAAATATATATCTATCTCATGTTTTTCCTTGTACTTCCATATTACGCTGGGTGGAATCTCTTAAAAACGGCGCGCCCATGTGGGTAAATATCATTATTAACCCCTACACTTTCTGTCATCATAATTAAATTAGATCATATCTTTTTTTTTCATTGCAGTACTGCAAAACAAACGCCCTTGTGTGAGAAATGAATTAAATTTAAACAATGCAAGAGATGTAACTGCGCAAACAAAATGTTGCTAGTACAAGGAGACACCTCACCTGGATAATCATTTCATTTACATCTGCTGGATATGGTGAAAATATACACCACTGCCAACAGTCATTTCCTGTCTGCCATAGATTAATAATCATTTAAATATAAATACCTGCGCCTAATCATTTTGACATTGCTATATTTTGACATTCTGTTGGAAAATTTGATATATTAGCAACTTCAGTCTTTTATAATTTGTTTTACCTTTATTATCTACTAAACACTTGGTTCCCGTTATCTTTAACTTCACGCTTTCAAACCTTGGTTTCGTAAGCATATACAGCCTCGCTATCTTGAACTCCTCCATCTCGAACTAATTTTTGGTTTCTGGTGACATATTGCAGCACCTCAAAGTTCTCAAAAATTTCGCTCAAAGAAAAAAGCTCTTCATAAACCTTTTTGCTTATGTTTTCGAACGCTATTTCAGTTTCGAATATTTTTATTCTTACCGTAACTGTGTTAAAAAAGCTAAAACCCAGCTAACGCGAATTTTCTCCTAATGTAATTTCATTAATCTACAATTCGCACTATCTCAAAAATCGCGTTAACTTGAACTTTTTGTCCGGTCCATTGAGAGTTAGAAATAACGGGAGTCGACTGTATATTATTACGTTACAGTCATAGGCTCGGTGCCAAAATTTGGAAAGTGCAATAGTTACGATTAGGTCAAGTGTAGATAGTCCCTGAAACATAAAGTTGCAATGAGCAGTTTTTACTAAGGGATTAAGAAGAATTCAATGTTTGTTTACCTAGGAATGGAAAAGGCACGATCGCGGAAGGATATTACAACAGACTACTGATTATTAACTATTCGCTGGTCCCTTTCTTATCTAAACATGTTCAAGATTGTTAACATCAAACTTAACCTGTCTTCCGCAGTCGGCATAATTGATATGGGTACCGATTGAAATGCTACGCAAGTGATATATATACATATCAACTTAAACTGGGAAAGTGATAATAAAGAATATGCGGTAAATTTCATTAAACTGAACAAATCGGATATTGTGTGATCTTCTAGCAATAATTAGTTAATCACGTGATAGTCCTAGATAGTAAGTTAACGTGCATTGTTAATTTTTGAACTTATCAATGTTCACCTGTCAGTGTTCAGTGTCCTTAAGCCTGAGGACTAGGACTTAGGATCTTAGGTTATTTGATTAAATCGATTCAGTTGACGTGGCTCGACGTGGATTATTTTGTTGAGCGAGCGCGCTAAAGAACGCGACTAGAAAAAACCCAAAGCTTTCTGCCTGGCCTACACGTGTGCAAATATAGTGACTTTGCACACGTGGCGAGCTGCCTTTGTCTTAATATTTTTGTCCAAGATTGTAGTTTATTTAACAACAACTTTGCTAAACATGCTATTTCGCAAACATTTACTAAAGATTTACTTCGGTATACGATTACATAACTTGATTTTAACATAGGGAACTTGTTAAAGGTGTCTATTTTTAGTTTGAAATAAGGAAGTTGAGTCATATATGCTGCCATACCCTTATTCTTGCAAAGTTTAGAGTCAATCTTTTTCACATATCAATTTTACTAAATCACAGCGTTTTGTTATTTACAAACGGAAATACCTGCATAGTTAGTGTAATTTGAAGTCTGTGTACAAAAATAGCCAGTTAAATGGGATTGTGCGGAATAAATAGTAACATTTAGTGTAATAGTGAGTTTTAATTGATTATATTTATAAAAACATTCAGCTACGTGACTGAACTATAAATGCATCTAACTTAATTAACGCAACAGTTAAACACCTTATATATATGTATTTGAACAGTTTTATCCTGGTCTAATTATATGATTTTTTTTACATATATCCTGGACAAGTTAATACATTAAACGCACACATAAACAAGGTAATTAAATCGTCGTCAGAAATAAGGTGAAATAAGCAACAAAAGTAATTAATTGATAACCGATATTATCTTTGTCAGCAGGTACTTAGTCATTCATAAATTATATAGAAACACAGCTTCTTTCTAAAAAGAATGCAATTGCCTTTTAATTCATAGGTTTATGCAGGAGGTCTGAAATAAAAAAAGCAACGTCATTTGGTAATCAAAATATACAATTGCCCGCAAAGAAATCATCAATTACCTTTAAATATTGCAGGCATGCCTTGGATACCAAAAATAAATGGAGGCCAATTATGGGTAAGTACTATAAAAGGAGGGCTTCGAAGAACTTCATGAACCATTCATCCACAAGAGAAAGAAACAAGTAGATCATATCCATAGGTCATCTTTATCAAGTAAGAAAAATACCTTTTTTTAACGAAAGTCCTTTGCTTTTCAAAGAATTAATATCACGCCGCTACAGCTGTACCATAATACATTATTTAATATAAATCCATTTCTAGAAAGAAGATGCTGTCTAAACGAGTATCAAAGAAAAAAGGCTCACCTAATATGCTGCATAGCGCATGGTATAAGCAAAACAGGAACCCATACAACGAAAAAACCAACCCAAAAGGCATAATTAATTTGGGAACAGCTGAAAATAGAATAGTTTACGACGTGGTTAAAGAAAAAATGAATTCTGTCAAGGCATCTGACATTCCAGAAAAATATACTCATTATTGCAAACTCTCTGGAACTGACGAGTTTCGAGATAAGTTAAATACTTTTTTCACGAACAATTTCAAGCCTTCTGTCAAGCTTCAAAGGGACGACATTTATGTGATGAATGGCTGTGGAACAGTCATTGAAGCTCTTGGATATTCACTCTGTGATGAAGGTGATGGTGTACTTATTCCTGCTCCATACTACTGTGGATTTGAAAGTGATTTGGAGCAAAGAATTGGCGTTAAAACATATCCTGTGCATTTAGAAAGTAAATCTCTTCATCAGGTGAAACCGTTTCAGTTAACAACTCAACTGCTCGAAGAAGCATTTATCAAAGCTGAAGAAGAAGGAATTCACATCAAAGCACTTCTTCTATCTAATCCAAACAATCCACTTGGAATCATATACACTGAAGAAGAACTTGAATCGTATATCACCTTTTGCAGTCAGTATAACATTCACCTTATTTGCGATGAAATATACATGATGTCTGTTTACGATGAAAACGTTGATTTCAAAAGCGTTCTTTCTCTGAAAAGTTACCTAAAACACAGTGATAAGATTCATGTTGTATGGGGCTTTAGCAAAGATTTCGGATTGTCTGGATTTCGATGTGGCATTGCGATAACGAAAAATGTGGATTTACAATCGGCTTTAACATCTGTTGGTTACTACACTAGTGTGCCTACTGCAACACAATACATTCTGGAAGAACTGATCACAGACGAAACATGGTTAAATAAACTGAAGTCAATCAATCATTCTCGACTAAGAAAGTCTCGCGATCTTGTCACTCAGCATTTACAGAAATGGGACATTCCATACATATACCCGACAAGTGGCTTATTTCTTTGGATGAACTTATCCAACTATCTCTTAAGCGACGACAAACAAGCAGAAGTAGATATGTTTAATAAGTTAATGAACCACGGATTATACTTAGTACCAGGATTTGCATTTGAATGTATCGAACATGGTTGGTTTAGAATCATAATTGCGCATGAATTGGACATTCTCCAGACTGGATTAGCTCGATTGAAAGATGTGTGTATACAAAACAATAATATTTCACCTGTAATTTTAACAGGTAATAAGCGTTCTCTTACATCAAATGAGTTTTTTCTTAATAAAAAGATTAAGCAAAAGAATTACCTAACAGACATTAATGGAAACAGGATATAGACTGTTAAACGAATGCAATTTTCTATAAACAGCTTGTAACGATAATATATTAGTTTTTGTATAAATTGTTTATCTAATTAATTAATGCAATTTTGCTGCATGTGTTAAATTTGTGGTTTTTTTGTTTAAAGTAAGCACGGTCATCGTGTTTTCATGAAGCGGTTAACAAAAATTCCACAACATTTGAAAAAATTTTATCTGGGATTTGAGTTGACGTCACATTCAGTGATATGATTTCTTGAAATGATTTTTTATTGCAGCGATAAGGTGATTGCAATATCAATTAATGCAATTTCCTTCTCACAAAATAAGTAGCCTAGACGAGAGAAACTGTTTTAAGCTCGTCCTGTATTTAACTCAGCTACATTTATCATTTATTGTTAAAACATATTTATACAGGTAAAAACCTTTTAACGTACATATACATTGCTATCAATAGGTGCCCTGTTAAACAAACAAAAAAATTAATGTATTGAGATTAGGAAAAATGTTAAAAACATATCTAAGTATGTATATAATATAAGTATGTTCGCTATAGGAGAGTGTAGAGAGAACACACAGTCGGAGAAAGTATCAAGTGCGAAGGACTTTTGTTTTCTACTAAAATTTTAAATTAGGTAAAAATAACATTTCCTATCAAACTGCTAATTACTTACAAATTCTAAAAGTATTAAAGTTATTAACGAAAAAAAAAAAAAAAAAAAAAATGGTGCGAATCCTGTAGAAAATAATATTATATTTACGTGAATAAGAATATACATTGTGGAAAATTACAAAAGAAAATGCGTTTAAAATACACTTTTGTACCAGCTCACTAAAAAACTCCTCACTAAAAAACTCCTCACTAAAAAACTTAAAGAATTGCCGAAATGACGTTCCACAAACTTTTGATTTCTAATATAACATTAGTTTTGATGAATTTGCTAAGAAAGTAAAAGTTTGTTATCTATTATTACCAATTCTTTAACTTTTCGTATATTAAGGAAATTGACATCTGAACTGCTTTCAAAGCAAAATAATGCGGAAACAGCGTGTGCCACGCTAGATCCTGATCTCTAGTGATGATAACCGACAGCTTTAATTCGTAACATGGGACAGTCCGTATATAGCTATTATTAAGGTCCAAATTTGTGACTGTCACTGTTTATTACTTGTTGTGAAACTACGGCAATATGTAGCGTTAGCTTACAACATTCATCGTCAATGAAAGCAGTTTCGTCACACATGCTGGCAAAACAGCATTTTCTATTACGTCGCCATTTACATTTAAATTAATGAGAAACTAAATGCTACGTGTTAAACGTTAAATTATACGTAATTAAGAATACGCAAACTATTTATAACAATCAAACGAGCAACCACATTTCAATTGCTCTTACGTAGATGGCTACAATACATGCGACCTTTAAAGTAAACAACATTTACAACAATGTATTAAATTTAAGAAACCGATTAGATCAAAATGCTTGGCCTACGTTCTTTGAAATTAATATGTAATTGCTAGGCTTCCTCTACCTTTATGTGTGGGGCCAACTATTAAGTATGTAGGCAAGCCGAGGGTGGAGGAAGGTGTTTCAAATTGAAAAAAGTGAAGAGGTGTTACGCATTATGCGTACATGTACTATCTATCTCTTTTTTACTTCCGACAGCATAAACTCTCAATTATCTCATGCTACGTAAACAAAAATCGAAGCAACAGAGGGGTACTACTCAACTGATTTCAGTACTGACAAATTAAAAAACCATTAAAAGCCTAAAATGATCAGATTTTATTGTAATAACTTGGGTACTAAACCTCGGAATGATGTGCGATATAGCAGAATGCTCACAGCCTGAAATAGCGTTAAAAGTTTTTTAAAATAGTTCATTTTGTATAGCAGCAGACTATGTTTTACAACTGGTTGGCTACGCTATCTTATATTAACTTAATAAATGACCTTTAGTATTCCTTAGTAATGTCAAAGATTTTCAATTTCTTTTAATTATATCAAGGTCAGTGAAGAAAAATCATCATTTAAGACAATTACTAGATTAAAATACCAAAATAGATTAATGGTTGATGACGAAAGGAATTGGCTCTCAGAAGTGCATCTCATTTAAATTAAAAAATGTTTAAACTTCCCAGAATGAAATAAAAAAAATAATCAGTTTGTTTAATAAGAAAAACTGACAGTAAATGTCAAAAAAGGCAATAAGGATAGAATTACTGTCTTTTATCCCCTGTTTCCACGTATAGTTTATAGTAGCATTAGAAAGACCCGATTTCAACATGTCTGAGGGGAGTCTGTGTATAATTAGAATCTCAATACCTTTAGCAAATAGTGTAGATAAAGTTGATTTAAAATAAAAAACGAGTACATGGATGGATGGCAGCGATTCGAGGAGCTGGAACTACCTCCCAAGGAGGCATTCTACAGCAAGCTGAATATGAATGGTATCAGCGACAGGGACTATACGTATGCGAAAGAGGTATGGGATTTCATTACCCCGGAGGGTGATAACGTCACCATGTGGGAATACCATGACATCTACCTGACCATAGACGTACTGCTATTGGCCGACGCCTTCGAGACATTTCAAGGCGTCTGCTTGGACAGCTACAGCCTTGATCCCGCCCATTTCTACTCCGCACCTGGCTTTGCCTGGAAAGCAGCCCTGAAATTTACGGGTATAAGGTTAGAGCTTCTCACAGATCCCGACATGCTCCTGATGTTTGAGAAGGGTATAAGAGGAGATATAACCCAGGCCGTACACTGATGTGCAAAAGCTAAAAATAAGTACAGTTTAGTGCATGTTTAGATATAAAGTTTTGTGTTGTTTATTGCAAATTGACAGTTACAATATGTCCCCAGATTTTACATATACAGACAAATTAAAAAGAGCTAATGGTGTTCCTTCCAATTTTATTTGTGTTGTTCCTATTTTCTTATACTTCACCTTATTTCACTCACACACGACTTACGCTTGCAAAATCTAGGATCAAAATTCATCTTATAAAACGAAACAATGGCAATGTATGCAATAGTCCAAATAGTTGTGCTAATTTAGGCTCAATATGTCTACCTAGAGATACATTTAAATTAATTCTATCCATTATCAATCCTGGTATCTTCTTTATCAGATTTTGAAGTTAAAATGTCTGCGCTGTCTTTGAGACATCTGAAGTATCTGGCCAAGTTTTTTTTCTTCTTTATAAATAGTAGTTTTAAAATTACAGCCATTTATTGTTGCGTTCATCCATTATTATTTATAAATATATCTGAAATTTGTAATTATGATATTTTTTAAACTTGTTTTTATTCTTTTTACCTGTCGTAATGGTCTCCAGTCGTTACCTTGACTTCATTATCGCATATAAAACATGTTTTTTTATCTCTTATTGTTTACGATAGAATAATAATTGGAGATTGGTACCAGTTACTCGTTGGTGTTCTGTGTGTCACACAAAGCAACGTTGATCTAAAAAAATTTTTTCAGCTTTATTTTTATCACTGCGATGAGCCATCTATGAACCCTTTTTGCGTATTTTTGTATATGCACACATATTCTTGTAGACAAAAAAGAGGGCTTTATGGGCACTTCTGAAATTCATACAAAATTTTTGTACGAGATCCAAAAAAACTTTTTAACTATTTTCTCTTCTTTCAAAATAACAATTTTAAACAAATATTTCGTTCTTAAAATGGATTTATACCAATTCTGTGGTCTGTTGTTTACATTTTTTATCTACAGAAATGGTGCGCATATTCTCAACATAAAATCAAAACTATAACTAACTAATAACATTTTACGTAACTACTTATTTTCAGCTTCGTTTTACCATTTATAATTTTTTTGTGTGCAGTAATACGGTGTCTGTGTGTGTGAGCGTCGACGTCAAATACACCTTTCCTGAATTTCATAAATTATAATAATTATGACGTCATCCGAAATTTTATAACGGTTCTGTGCTCATTAAATATGTATATTCAGATAGAATAATAAATTATCATGACAAAAATGAAGTTTTTAGAGCATTATAATACTCTGGTTGGATTATATATAGATTTAAAGAAAACAATTATTTTGAAAGCGACGCTATTCTTAGAAAGCTCAGGTATATAAAGGGTTTGACCGTAAATTTCAGCTCACAATTGACGAACAGAAATATTTACGAAATTAGGTAATTTGTTCTACCTTTTGCTAAGGAACTTAGGGATAAGAAACATTTTCAGCATCGACCTCTTTAATTGAGTTTGGCATGATTAGTCAAAAAGATAAAGTTATAACTGAAGTTATTTTATTGCATAGGGAGATTCCCTGCACATATTGTTATTTTATTGCATATGGAGATTCCCTGCAATTATTGTTATTTTATTGCATAGGGAGATTCCCTGCATATATTGTTATTTTATTGCATAGGGAGATTCCCTGCATATATTGTTATTTTATTGCACAGGGAGATTCCCTGCACATATTGTTATCGACCGCCTGAAGGCGGTCACTCCCGGACGCCCTGGGTGCGTAGTCTTTCTTGCAAAAAATTTCTGCGTTCGTAGCTGTGGTCCCATGTTGAATGTAAAGGTCGCGGAATGATGGAGATACAGCTGAAAACAGTTGAAGATTTGCTGGCTTCGCCATCATATGATGAGCAGCAGACTGCCCTTGAAGGAACAAGTGTGCACGCTGCTGTTCAATTCTCTCTCTTTCGAAGCAAACTTTACTATAAGCACGTGTTTGTGGTGGCGGTATTTTCACATCTCTCTCTTTCGAAACGAACTTTACTATAAGCACGTGTTTGTGGTGGCGGTATTTTCACAAGTAAGTAGAATTATTATAGAATTTTTATTTCAACGGATGAGCGTGAAGGCTCGAACGAGCATGAAAGCTTCACTCATATTTGATTGTTCAGTAAAGTGAAACTCGTCTAAAAAATGTTCATTTTTCAGCGCTACCATCTCTTGAATGCGGTCCTTAAAAGTCCAGGTATATACAGCTGTGCAATAGACACATTTTTAGAGTTGTGTTACTATGTTTTTTATCCATATCTGAAAAATATTCATCCAGATATGACACATTTCTGTCACAAAATATATGACGCATGTGTCAAATATGACCAACATCTATCTTCTAATGTCACTGATCTTTCACTAATTTACGACTTGATCGCCTATAATGTTAGGGATCCCATTTGGACTTTGATACAATCAAGATGTCCCTCATTTCGTAGGAGGGACTGCAATGCTCAGTTCTCAGAAATTTTTCAGGAATCAGTGTTTGGATCTTTGAATGATTCTGAAAAAGCATTATTTATCACATCTTTCAATATAATGATTGTTGCGAGTGTTGTGGGAGGATTATATGCGGTTCGATGTGCAGTTTCGTACAATACGTGTCCAATTATAGATCTCTTCCACTTGCTCATTTCAATGACAATTGGCATATGTATTTATTTGCACATAATTTTTTTGTCACTAAGATTGTTTGTCCTGTGTGTGGAGAACGTACTACTGTGCCAAATGCTTTGACCACCCCAGCAACAGTTTTGTTCATTGAGTTTTCCAAGGAAATGCAGAATCAGTTGAAAATACAGACCATCATTGAAGTGGGTGGTTTGCGGTATAAACTTTCAGGTGCAGTGAAAAATAAAAATATGCATTTTACGACATGTGTTACTTTTCAGAATTCATGGATGTATATAGATGATTTGACCTTCAATGAAGAGCTGGTTCTTACAACCAATTATTCGACAATCATTTGCTTTTTAACAGAAGCGTTGGATGTACAATTTGATGAGTCTGTAGCGCAAAAAGATTCTACAGCAACACCGCCTAAGGAAATGATCGTATGTTGTCCCATTATTGAGAGTATTGTCGTGGAAACCTTCTTACAATGCAAAATATGTAAGGGAAAAGTAGATATTCGTCCAGGAACTGGTTTGGCAACCTGCACCAATGTTCACTGTGGTCGAGATTTCTCAATCACTCATTTAAAGCAGCAACCGAACTGCTGCCAAATATGTGTTGTTTTGGATATGAGTAACAAATATGTTGCTTTAACCGTAACTGCTTACAGAGAAGTCCTTGAAGAATATTTCAGCGAAGAAATTGCGGATGAGGTGAAACTGCGATCCGATTTGTTGAATCTCACAGATGTTGATTTTGTTATCACCAAAGGTCAAAAAGTTAGCAAAATGACCATGCATAAAAAATGAACTATTCAAAGATGATTCCACTATGGCTTTTTTTTTTTGTACTACTTGTGTTATTATTACCGTAGGACTGTGAAAACTGCTTATTTCATGCTATATATGTACCAATTTGTCAGTTGTAGAAATTGAGCTGATTTGAGAGATCATGATCCAACACTTCGTTTCTCGTTAATTTTCTATTACAGCTTTTATATGAAAACTCTTTTTATATCATGTTGATAGCTGGTCTAACACATAAAGATCAAACACTTTTTTGCTCTCTATTTTTTGTTATTATTTTGATAGGTATGTGACTTTTCTTTATTTTCACATTGTAAATATTTACTTTAAAAACAAAAAGTACGTTTGGTTTTGTTATACCATGCTTCTTCAATTTCCAATGCTGAAAAGTAACTACGCAATGTGGCCTCTTCCCGCGCATTATATTCTGTTTTTTCATGGCCAAAAATTTTCCAATGAAAAGTTGACCTGCCCTAGCCGTACTGAACGATGGAAAAATGAATTTCGCGGTATTGCAAATTGGCCACCTATCGTAGCGTACCACTTTTCCAACTGCTGCGCATATGCAGGCTTTGCAGAAAATAGGATAAGTTCTTCCATAGAAAGTATGGAACCAGCAGCATATTTAACTGATTCAGGTATACAAATAGGTTGAAAGGCAGTCAATAATAAATATCTGTAATATATATACATATAAATTGGCCTTCAACAAAAGTGATGATATATATGACCATTCGCAAGAAAACTTATTTATTTGAACTGAAAAATTGATGCACGCAGCGGTCGCACCAGTGTGGACACTGCCCTAGTTTTATTGCACAGGGAGATTCCCTGCATATATTGTTTTGCTAACTGCTTCACCCTCACCATCTATCGCAGCAACCGGAATGATATTTTTTCCAATTTATTTTTTCTTTGACGTCAAGTTTGGTGATGTCACCTTAATTTTGTGTTTTAAGTCCATAAAACATTTTTCGCCCTAATTAAACCGAAAAAAAGGCAAAAGTTGATCGGGATTCATAAGTCGAAGACCCGAAAACTTAACAAAGAGTGGCAAGAGGGATGGCGAATCTATAAAGCACCTTTTTGAATAGTGACCAGGGCTACTATCAGTTATAGCTATGTCTAATAAGCGCATAACGTCGTCCTCAGGACTTCTTAGACCTTAAAAATCATTATCTCCTCTATTAAAAACCTAAGAAGCCCTGGGTCGCGGCGATAAACTCAATCTAATAAGTGCTCCCCCTTGCTCATGAAGGTTTGTTTTATCCTTTTTAAAAATCGCCTCGTTATTTTTGTTGCCAGAAATCCTTGTAAGCTGCGTTGGCTACGTGGACTTCAACAAGCACCGACCATTTGTTTCTTTAAAAATGTCCGAGAGGCGGCATAAGTCTTTTTTCGTACAAAACATAAGTTCATACTTATATGCTACGCGCATAAATTATTTCGAATTTAAATCCGAATATTCTGGTCCGTGGTAACATAAATTTAATGGAAACTTGGTGGCTTTCCTCCCCAGTTCAGACTAAGTTGATACCTGAATTAAAAATTATAAATATAAATATAAATATATGCATAAAAATTATATTTACAATGTTTTTGAGGAAAGCACTTTATTATAATTATATTTCTTAAAAAAATGTTACTTGTCATGTTCTTAATTATCAAAATTATTTAAAATAAAATCAAAACTTTGCATTATCTTTAATTAAATGCTTTACCTTATTTCCGGCTCGTTCGCAATTTTTATGCAAATTTAGTATTAAATCCAATTTAAACATACCACACAAGCAATACAATAGCTATTTGAGGTTATCAATTTGTAATTTTTAATTCCGCAAATTTGATAAACAATGTGCTCATTCTTAGCTTTTTACTCCGCATTTTGCACAATTCTCGAGAAGTCATTGCAAACTTTTGAACGCAATCGTAGTTGCAAAAATTCGTCTAATTTACGAAAAGTTGCCGTGTTTTTAATACAGCCTACATCTACCATCAAAATTTAATCATTCAAAATGTGGGGACACAAGACTAAAAAAAATGAAAATCCTCCTATTGGATCTCCTCTGAGTGCCACAATTTTTACTTGCGATCAAATGGTTGGCGGGTTTTTATGTAGTACGTTATTCAACATTTGCATTAAATTTCATTAAAAGTTTCAAGCGAGAGTCATCTACATGAAACCGTTGACTCGAACCATTACTGTATCCCCATTATAACTCTCAAAGGGGGAATAAAACAATGTTTGTTTTCAATGTAAATATTATTTGCCCTAACAATCTATTTACAAAAATTAGTGAATAATAACATTTTCTAGCTACCAATCTTGGAATATGTTCAATTGATCTTTTAGGGGTTTTCATATTTATACGTATTATTAAGTATTTTTCTATATCATACTGATATTAAGCACAATTTTCTTTATAATTATGGGCAAAGTGTAAGATGATATTGCAATAGTCGCGCAATGTATTCCTTGTATTTTAATCCTACAAAATGCAGTGGAAAAAACCTGGGCAAAGATATACGACCAGATTCGCATTTGTGTCCATTGTGGCAAAAAACATCACAGCGTGCGAAAGTACAAAATGTACTACTACATTTTGTACAGTACAACTTCCTTGAACATATTATCTTTGAAGAAACATTATTGGCCATTGTCGGTGTTTCTCGCGTCTAGTCTAAAGGCTAACGTTTCCTGCTACCTTACCAGTTTCTAATACATTAGTTTTGAAAATCTTGCAACAATAGCGCTTGTTCTTTTTATCAGCTCCCAAAAATGTCCGATGTTTATTTTTATTTTTTTTCAACAAGACAAAGCATAGATAAAATTCTTAATTATTAATTTGGATTATACTTCGGAGTATTTTTAACTCTTGTTTAATATCCTGCCTTCACAAGGTTATTACAAAGCTGCACCACCAACTGTTCACTATCTCGCTATCAGTACCTTGTATGAATAAGCTTGAGTCATATATGATACACAAACATGATAATGGTTAGCGATAGGAAACTGCACCTTTATCGTATACAAATTGCATTACAGGGGGCGTATTCATGAATGGCCATTGTGAAATATCGAAGTTGTTAAAGCAGAAATTTATTTTTACCTGTTGACGTGATGACGACAATCGAATAAAAATAGTAGTTGATAATAGGAAAATTATAATAGACTATGGAAATGCGAAAAAAGAAAAAAATGACAACGCCTGCAAATCTGTTTTATCAGACTCTCTTGAGGGCAACTATAATTTCTAAAACCAAATTTTTAGCACAGGCCAATCAATGCCATTAATTAATTTAAGTTATTTTGACCAGTCTCTGTTAATTTTCGAAATATTAACGTTTTTTTTACACGGTCATGGTGTTTATGAACGCTGTTTGTCAGACCAACGTGTCTGTTTCTACATCTCTTTGAACTTTGAAATTGACCACTGGTTACTTTTAGATTACACACTTTTGCGGTCAGAACCTTTTTTTCGTCAGAAAGATCTTCTTCTTCCACGAATGTTTATGCTGCAAAACTATTTTAAAATTATTCAACTGCGAAATTTCTGCCAGCGAAAAATGTTGAATTTACTTTTCCGCGAAAGTTTTTGCCCGGTTTTTTATTTCAGTAATTTTTACTTTAGAGAAAACGTAAAAGCATTAAACACATTTATATACACATCTATTAATGCATCAAATTCTTTTCTTAAAAAAGAAAAAGAAAGAAATATAATAAGTGGAATAAAAAACAGACATGTGAATCAGTTTCAAAAAAAGGCCAAAGAAGTTTTTTTACCCTCATCTGATGGTCGCCAAACTTCATAATCTTCTCCGTCCTCCAATATTTCGTAGCTCTTTAAATGACCAATCGCTTAAGCTTTTACGAAAAGAACACAGTCTGATTATGAAACGGTTAGTGACTGCTATTCTCCATCATTGGTGCAGTATCGTTGAATGAATTGATTGAACGACGTATATTCAAGCCTAAACCGAGTTACCAGATAATTACCATCCACTATATATGTGGTTGTAAAAAAAATTATTGTGTAAAAGAACCGAAACTTTTACCCTGCCATTTTATCTAAAATTTCCATCGCAAATGTCTCTCCCCGCGAAATCTATAAACTAAGGTACCAAAATACACAAATTTGTGGTATAAAGTTTTTGGTCTTAAAGTACTTGTTGTGTATCTTCGATAAATTGCAGTGCACAAGGTTTATTGAGCAAGACATTACTTATCATTATTACTTCCATGAATATTTATAAATTGCACGGTTAATGGATTATAAGAAAAAGTAGAAAAAGTTCTGCAAAAGTCATATTGCTGCGAAAACTGATATACCTTAAACTTCGTCGAGTTGACAAAAACCTGTCTACCTATCTATAGAATATTAAGAATCAAGTCTTTTCTACAATGCGCTCCTACACTTTACTCCTTATGCTTTTTTATTTAAGCTTAAAAGAAAATTTAAAGATCTCAAAAAGCTTTTGTTGTGAACACTGTATACAGTGTAAAAAACAAAGTGAGAGGGATAAGTTAAAAATAGCAACATAAAAATCTACGTGACTAATTGTTTATTACACCATTCATTCCATTTGTTTTAATAAAATTAGATAAATGGAAATAAAACCACAAATCAATTTCAGATTATAGCAAATCGGTTGACTTATTTTATCTACATAGCTCTATGAATACCTTACCATTTACCATAATTGTTTATTTTGTTGTCAATTTCTGCACTCCAGCGAGGAAGCGTGTTTTTGCATTTACCCCAAGCCCAACATAAAAATAAAAAAATTTTCTATATGAAAATAAAGACTTTTTTTTATTTGAAACATGATTTCAGATTGTAATCACCTTCAGTTTCGGACAGTTACTGTTTAAAAGGCAAAGTGTCCCCAAAAATTCTATAGAAAATCTTAAATTTCAGGCAGCTTACCTGCCCTAGCTTCGTTTTTAATTTTGCCAATGTACACAAATGCCTGCGTAATAAAAGTTTGGTCAATATTGAAGTAGACAAACTTTGTGTGTTTTGAGTGATTGACAGTTCTACTTTCAAAGAAAATTAACAATGTTATGTGGTGTGGGAAAGCTGTTCATGTTTTAATCTCCTTGTATAAACTACAAATATTTGTGTAATTTTTGCCAAATCATAAAGAATGGGGATAACCAATGTTTACCTGACGATAAAAGAAATTGATTGACGCAGTTTGATCTGGCGTTTTGCTTAACTAACCTTTTTTCAAAAATAAGGTAACTGTGGGAAAGCTGTTCATGTTTTAATCTCCTTGTATGAACTACAAATATTTGTGTAATTTTTGCCAAATCATAAAGAATGGGGATAACCAATGTTTACCTGACGATAAAAGAAATTGATTGACGCAGTTTGATCTGGAGTTTTGCTTAACTAACCTTTTTTCAAAAATAAGGTAACTAGCTAAGGATCAACCTAATCCTTTCCTTTCTTGCTAAACTATCTTAACTGTCATTTTTGTCGATTTCTCATTTTTTTAAATTTATTTAAGAGGTCAGCGTAGCACGTTCTTATTGCAGCCGTGTAATTACACGGTCAAAGATTAAGTTTGCGGGATGTAATAACAAATTGTTAAACGTGCAATAAAAGCTTTGAGCTAGAGCAATGGAGTTACATGCATTTTGTGTTTGGCTCGACACATAACACCAAGTATTGTTAGCAGTCAGCTTGAGATGCGTGGCTCGACTCAAACCGTATAAAAGGACTGACTCAAATTTGAACGGGGCAGCTTATTAGATGCGCTACTAATCTCATTCTCAACAAATTTAGTTTGCCTCGACATGTGATAGTTTGTAGGGTTCCCACGTGTTCCTAGTATAATTGATTTAAAAATTTCGTGCTTTGATATGCCGAAAAAATAGAACATTTATGTATCAGGCTTCATATTCTCGCTAAAACAAGCGTGGGGCAAGTTTAACTCTGTCAGCGAAAAACTTTTTTACGAATTTGAATCCTACGTATTTTATTCAAAAACCAATGTGGACATATCATACATGTGCAACTTTGCCTTAGCACTAAAAGTTTGTCATTTCTTAAACATGATAGTTTAGTAGGGGATGTTTCAGAGATCTTCTCGTGTCGTAAGGCAAAGTAAAATAATATTGGATATCTATGTATATAATTGCGAAGGACAAAAATTCAAAAGATTTAACCAATCAGGTACAAGCTGCTTATTACTGTTTACTAAGGGTAATTAATATTTTCCGGAACCGGATGGAAATGGCTACTTCTTCCGTAACGCTAGCAACTAAATCTCTTAAAGTTGATATGAGAAGTTTATGTGCTTGCTTGTCACCTTTCACACTTTCGATTGTTTCCTTTATCTTCCTAGTCTTTGTTCTAGATTCGTCGATGATTTTCTATACATTTTCTAGTACCTTAAATCTCAAAAGCATATATTCTAAAAATGTTTTCCTCGCTGTTTTTTAATCACGTGATTAGATAATGATGTCATAGAAAACATTTTCGGTGTAAAAAAGTTAAGAGGAGTCAAATTTTAATTACTTTAGCTCTTATACTATATAAGATATTGACAGTTGAACATTTTTACACTTTCGCCTTTTTCATCTTTTTGAACCCTACACAGCATGAAATTTCCGGCAAATGTAGTACCTACAAAAATGTTGCTTTATTGCAAATTACGCGAATTCTAATTTTTTACACAAACCAAGTTTATAATAACATTATTTTTCTCTTTCTTCTAGTACTATATGTATGTTTTCACAAATAATCAACCTTATCATTTGCAGTCCTAAAAATTTACATCAACATTTTTAAACCTGAGCACATATTATGTTGTGTAATTTGTTAGAAGAACTTTTCAGTGAAAAAAAGTGTATGAAATAATTACATATAATGTTACTTTCATGTTGTTACTTTCATGTTGTTACTTTCATGTTGTTACTTTCATGTTGTTACTTTCATGTTGTTACTTTCATGTTGTTACTTTCATGTTGTTACTTTCATGTTGTTACTTTCATGTTGTTACTTTCATGTTGTTACTTTCATGTTGTTACTTTCATGTTGTTACTTTCATGTTGTTACTTTCATGTTGTTACTTTCATGTTGTTACTTTCATGTTGTTACTTTCATGTTGTTACTTTCATGTTGTTACTTTCATGTTGTTACTTTCATGTTGTTACTTTCATGTTGTTACTTTCATGTTGTTACTTTCATGTTGTTACTTTCATGTTGTTACTTTCATGTTGTTACTTTCATGTTGTTACTTTCATGTTGTTACTTTCATGTTGTTACTTTCATGTTGTTACTTTCATGTTGTTACTTTCATGTTGTTACTTTCATGTTGTTACTTTCATGTTGTTACTTTCATGTTGTTACTTTAATGTTACTTTAATGTTACTTTTATGTCACTTTCATGTCACTTTCATGTTACTTCTTTGTCACTTTCATGTTACTTTCACTTTATTTTCATGGATATGTTTTTTATGATGCTAGGGAAATACATGGTTGTCGTTAATGCTCTGGAAACACATTTCACGAGATTATGCGCGAAGGTTCTACTTGAACAATAGTTTATTATTCCTTTTCTTGATGTATCCCTTATTTATGCAATCTGTTTATCTAGAACTTTCTTTGAACTTATGTATATACATTATATAGGGCAAGGTTGTATATTAGTTTTTAAATACGAAGAACATACGTAAACACTATAGCAAAAAAGAACTCAATTTATTTTAAGTCTTCCATGAATACAAACGTCACAAATGTAGTATTACATAAAAGCCATTTAAAAGTTCTTCCAAATTAAATTTTTTCAGGAAGATATTTTTCTAGATCAAAAGAATGATGCATCATATCACTGACCTTTAAACGAAAATTTTTGAGTCAGCGGACGCCAAATGTTGAGAATGTTCGAGATAGTAAATGCTGTAAATTACCGATTAAGCGCCCTAGCCTTTTATATAATTTTCGAACTATTACACTCAGCGCCTTTTCACACAGGGCAGTTATTTGATAACATGCGCCTTTTTAAAAATTTGACAAAAGAAGCAATAATGATGGATAAGAGATCAACAATAAAAATAACGTAATAACTATAATACAAAAGAGATTACAAAGGTCAATAATGTTAGCACGTTCAATGCTTTTCTTTCTTCATCTTCTATATCGTTTCTTGATTTACTAAATCACATAAAATGCCACTGTAAATATTGCTACATATGGATAAACTACAAAAAATACTTGTGTATTAATTTTACGGCAATGCAAATACTTTGTAACACAATGAAATTGATAAAATTGACAATTAAAACAGGTGTAGCATAGTAGAAGCGTGAGATGTTTACGCCTTAGTATAATAAAACATAACAGTTGATTTTTATTTCCACATTTCCTTATTTAAAAAACAAGGCCGGTCGAAGTCTCGAACGATATCTCAGATATTTCAATAATCCGGACAATTTTTACTATTTTTTATTTAAAAACTAACATGATGTATGTGTATATAGTATAGCTGCTGGTTTATGAAAGCTTATAAAAGTGCGTTTTTAAGCCTTTGCAAATGCTTTGAGCAACATGTTAATGATTATGCAAAAATTTTTCTACTAGCCAGCCAGCCAGCCAGCTAGCTAGCAACAGCTTTTTCCTTTTTAATCAGATCTGGCTAATAGTTTTTTTTGCTGCCTTATTATTGCCCAATTATAATGTTATACAAGTAGCTACAGTTATGATTATCCAGTTAGAATTGAAGTAATCAGCCGCAAAGACGCATTCAGTTATGTATGGCTAGCTAGCTAGACAATGGCTACCTAGCTAGACAATGGCTGCCTAGCTAGAAAATGGCTAGCTAGCTAGTCGATGCTTTAACTCTTTACACTTGCCCTGGCATCTGGAACACGCTTGACTGTTCCAGCTATGACTGGGCAATGACAGACTGAGTATTTAGGGCGTGTAGTTCGCGAACAAAGCCTAGAAGTTTTTCGGCGACAAAATTGATTGCCTTGAGGTAATTTATATCCAGAACTAGTTTCCATGAGTTCATTCCGTTATTAAAGAAACTCTACTTGACTACTTTAGCTACGAAAGTAAAGTGACAGGTTGTAGCTTGTATTTTGAACACAATCTGTTTTGACGATGCAGTTATCTTTTGAAAAAATACTCAAAGCAGGTGATACATGATTCACTTTTTTGCATCTAATTTGTCGAATTCGAGATTTCAAAATTCGCTTATTTGTAGTGTCGCATGCACAAATAAGTGGACGCTAGGTTCAAACGGGAATGAACTATTCGATACAACATACGATCCAACATGTTAGTCCACAAACGCTAAATAAAAATACAAAACCTTAAGTAGTAAAAATGCAAAGGAGAATATAATAAAAGAAAAGCAAACATGCACACACAAAAAACCCACCCGTATAAAAACAAAACTTAATAAAGGACCCATATATCCACCACAACAAACAAGATGGGAAGCAAGTGGCCCAGTGGAGGCTAAAAATAAACATATACTACTATAAGAATAGAAACAGGCATAAAAAATCTTACTATACCACCTTGACAAAACCACCACTAGAGAACATCACACACAAACCACTATACACACATACTAACTCAACACACACATTAAGTCTACTATATGGCAAACATTTAAAATACAACAAATCCTAAATTAAATAGAGAACTTTGAAAGTAACACAATATGTCGTTAACACACATGAAAACGGAGCGACAATAACATACATTAAAATAGTAACAAATTAATCATCTGCAACATTTAACATAAAACTCAAGGCTGGGAACATACAAAAGAAATAAACACAATCTTCAGGGATTTCTAAATGGTGGCTTTGCTGTGCCTCAGCAGCAACAAAACTTTTGTACAATTTTTTAGATTTGTCGAAAAAGTGCAACTAATCACACTCTTTGAAATAAATTTCAAATTCAACTGAATCAAAAAGGGTGATGACATGACCAAATTTGTCGAATTTCATATTGCGTATTCGGCAAAATATATTGGACACTCCCGTGGTCATTATTCTGCGCTTTCATCCAAAGGTAACTGGGATCTAGCCCGGTCAAGAGCAATTACTTTATTCCAGCTGCCCAGAATTGCTATTTTGTTCCAAAACTATGCAGTAATTAAACCCCTTTTCCTTGGCGTTACGACAATTCCAAGCCCATTTATGAAATTTACATTTCAAGGCGATTCTAATGCTGAAAACCGCAAGTCAAAATTCGTAAGGGAAGTACGTTTAATTAGTGAAAACCTCTGGGTATTTTCCCCTATTTGACCGAGCTGACGCATGCCGTCATAGTGGATGCTATAATTATCAAAATACGGTCCATAGGTTATTCTTGGGAAACTATCCGGTCCACGGTCGGCAAAGTGGCTCAAGAGTTGAATAACTACTTTAGTGGAGAGTACTTCTTAGGAGTCCATAAGGCGACTACTTTAAGGAGTGTTTTAGTCAGCTGGGAATCAAAAGATTCCCGTACAAAAATAGGCAAATTATATTATTAATTATATAATTGAATTGACACTTTGCTTACCACCTAATTTACAAAAAGCTACGTATAAGACATTGTTTGAACTGCAACTGCTTTCTCAAATAATTTTGAATTTTCTATATAAAGCTATAAGAGTGGTTTCAATAACATTTTTTACATGTCACATAACCTGCTGTGTTGTCGTCAGATAATCCGAATTGGTACTGTAAGGATTAGCACGTAATATTTAATCCCGTTGCTCCCTCTTTTATTTGCAACCAATGTACTGCCTTCTGGAAACAGCAACAACAACCTCGATCCCAAGGCCTGTAGCGTTTTTTTTATATGAGGATGAAACGCGTACGAGACCCTGGTATAACAGACTTGCTCAACCAATGAGATTGAGTGTGCGGCTTTTTTAAATTATGTTAAAAAGATAATAAATGTACAAGTATTTTTTGCAAGCACAGTATTTTTTTAGCAACAACAAATATGGCGACCAGCATTACGAAGATTTTTATGGTTACTTGTTTGTGAAGAAAATATTTCTCAATTCACATTATTTTTGACTTTCCTTGCATCGTTTACAAATTTATCGAACCTGATCAAAATTTTTAAGCATTACATTTGTTTTCTCACTGATGGTGAAAGCAACAGCTAGCTAGCTATATACTTCTCACCTTTTGTTGGGACACAGTACTTGTATATATTTTTAAAAAACTGCAAATTTTATTTTAGTTTTCATATGCTAAAAAGTAAAGAAAACTTGGTACAGATGCAACTGTTGTGTGTATACTGACTAACTGGCTAAATGCTGTTGGCTTGAAGATTTTTCTAAATATATTTCTGTTTTTAGGCAACGAGAAAGAAAATATCACACAACATAAATTTTATGGTGGATGTGTATGTATGTTACAAAAAAATACACAAGATATTTTGGGTATCGCAAGTCTAACCTCAGCTTTTGGAAAGATTGTAGTGTGAAGAGTGTTTTTTTTACAATTTATTTTACAATATTACAACAATAATGATTTTGGAATTTACAAGGATGACGGTTTGGTTGTTTTAAGAAATAAAAGTGGTCCACAATCTGAAAAAATCAAGACACACATATATATAAAGTATATTTAAAAAACATGGTTTCAATCGTCATACAGTGTATATAATGTCAAAATAGTAAATTATATAGACCTTAATGATTCGGCGTACTGATCGTTTTGTAAACCTGATAATGAAATCCTCTATATAAAAAAACAATCAAATCACCTGCATAACATTATGAACATTAATAAAATTACTGTGACAATTCCCCTATCAATTAAATTAAGACTTTCAAACCTATCTTCTAGCGAGGAAGTATTATGGATCCATACCAATTTATAAAGAATCGTTCGCAAAATCAGGATCTAACCATGAGTTTGTTTATCAACTACATAAAAAAATCCAGAAAAATTAGAAAGAGAAAAATCATCTAGTTCAACTTGGCGTATAGTCAAAACGTTAATTCAAACATAGCGAAGTCAGTTCTAAATTTGATTGATAAACATTTTCCTCCAAACCATAAGTTCAGAAAACTTTCAATCAAGTAAGTTATAGTTCATGCCTAACATCGCGTCATTTATTAATTCTCACAATAAAAACATAATTCAACCTGAAAAAAAAAGTCAATGAGAGACACCGTAATTGTGTAAACCACAAACTTTGTCCGATCAAAAATCTTACAAAAAACATTGTATATATACAAGGCAAATTTACCAGGTTACAAGGAAAAAGTTTATACATATTGGAATTAGAGAAACGAAATTTGCCACACTATGCAAATCACAAAAAGTCATTTTTTATAACAAATTTTATAACAAACTTTATTGCAAATACTTGTACAAACTAAGTACAAAACAAAGTAATTGTTTTTTCTCAACAGCAACACTCAAAATTGCCTCTGAATGGCAAAATCCAATCCAATACAAATAATAAATTTGTATTTTATTGGTTAAACAGAGATCCTCAAATAAGATCTATACAGTATTCTCCTCAAAATTTAGATCATGTAAAATGTACACCTCTTTACAACTCAAGTTGTTTCTCATTTCCTGTATTGAAAAAGGAAGTCAACAGAGTGAATTTAATAAGGCTTCGACTACGGGCGTTATGAATATTTTTCATTTTCTGAAGAAATAATTACTCTTGCGACATGAAAATTTAGTATGTTATTGTCAGTAACCCTACGTAAAACATATATATGTGAAAGAATTGTAGCTTTTCTTATAAAAAATATTTTACAAAAAATATTTCACTTCTCATCATGGTCAGAACCTTCTTAATTTACTTCTCTCTTTCAATTCTCATTAGAGCGTTGTAACGAAAGAGAGATTTATTTAAACAATGGCTAGCTAGCTAACTAAAACTGTGAACTCGTGTATTAAACATTTTTTGTCTTTGTTTCTGATGAAATCTGGTTATAGCTAGCTAGCTAACAGTTGAAAAATTGGAGATTTTTCATATTCTTTATGGAACACTTCGATGACGTCCTGTCCTCGTACTATTGACTGTAAGCACTTGACCTGTTAAGGTCAAAAAAATTTGGGCTCTCTGAAGATCTCTGAATTTTCTCCAGCATTTACCAAGTGGTCCATCCTTTCATCTGTTATTTTTGCAGTTGGTGTAAATTATTCTATAATATTTATAATTGCTGTAGTTTTTACTACAAATATGATGTAGTTTTTACTACAAATATAGCACAAAATGACTAGAAAGCCAATAAGGGTTGTATTTATTCTGTACCTCTAGCTACAAAATCCAGTAACACTTTACAAATTCACGCCACTAAAACATCATCTTCGATCGAAACGTCACGCATACATTACTTTTCTCTGCATGCTTAATTTTGGGCGAATTTATGTCTGTTGTACCAGGGTCTCGTACGCGTTTCATCCTCATATCAAAAAAACGCTACAGGCCCTGGGATCGAGGCTGCAACAACAAGTCTTGATGATTATTAATGATGGGGCACGTGCCCAAAATACCCTGGTATCGTTGAGTGATTTTTGGCCATTATATGGCTAGATTATGCGAACGCGGAATGCGTTAATTTATGCGACTAAGAATAGCGGGATTTTGCGGAATTTTATGTTCCAGCAACAGAAAATTATTGTTTTACGACTAAAATATACAAGAAAAATTATCTTAGTAAATTCAATAAGCGTCTTTTAAGTTTAAGAAAGAGTTGTGGTGTTTTATTAGCAGGTTACATAATACTGCGATATAGTTGAGCTAGCTAGATACTTTCTGAAAACTTAGATAGTTCATGTGTTCATGTTTTGTGTTGTTTTGAACAATGAGAAAAACAAGGAATTAGAGAGAAGGATATATGTAGACAGCTTTAGATATCATAAAAGTTCGCCTTAGAAATTCTGACATTCTGTTATGTAAAACAACAGAAGCATTAATGGATATTTTGGAGAACTAATTTTTAAAGAACTAATTTTTTGCAAAGATAAAAAGTTCTATTCTTAAAAAAAAATACCTCCTTAATCTAAATACAAGTATGAGTCAAAGTACTGAATTGAAAGGAGCAGAAAAATTGTTTACGTCACATGTAGAGAAAATGTTCTTGTCTATTTTGCTCTGAGCAAAGTAGAATTGAGTTTAACTTGTTAATTGCGTTATGTGCGAAAAAAAACAAGTTGAGAATTGTTTAGCCAATCAGGTTATTTCATTTGTGAGAATTGCGAAAAGTTTGTTTACTTTCTAAAATGCGCAATATTATGAAATGGAAGATACATATTATAGAAAATTTTCCTAAAGTGGAAAATAGTAGTTATGGTGCCCAGATGTTAAGGTGCCCAGGTAAGTGAGCTGTAAAATACTTCTTGTTGGAAACCATACCTTTAAATTAAAATAAAATTAAAATAAAGAATTAAATCTTGCTATAGCTTGTTTTTATGTTGATTTGATAAATTTGAGTCGAAAAATATTTCTACTATTATCATAGTTCCTGAATTTGGTAGTTATCGGGGACACGAAACGATTTTTGACAGTATATAAATTTTGACAAAGATACATGTGCAAAAAACATTATGAGCAATTCTCGTAATTAAAATTGCCAGATTGGGTCTAAATAAAATTATGTTTCATGCTTGATTGGTCAGGGTTCCCACTCTTTTTTCCAAACAAAATTTAAGAAGATTTAAGGACTTTTTTGAGGAGATTTTTGTCATATGAGGCGAAAAACTTGCACTTGTAAAAAATGATGGAACACACAGACTAGCATCACAGTATTTTATTACAAAAGAACTAGATGCTTTACTTTTATCGTTAAAATGATAATCTTTGTTACAAATATGACGTTAATTTGGATTCTACTGACGTGATTAAAATTTATTTTTTTTAAAAAAGAAATTCCCTTCGAGTGAATAAGTCAGTGAATAAAAACGACTTTAGGACGTTTCGTCAATAATACTTAAGAAGTTCGAATCTATTGCAAAATTAGGAAAATAACTAATTCTATGCATATGTGACGTCATTTCTGATCCCAATTGCGTCATCAAATTAATTTTTTTCACCTGCAATCTGTTTGTATTTAAAATCTCCACCAGTATTCCAAGTTTTACCTCCCAATCATAAATCCTTCTTCCATACTAGACCAAAGAAGACCAGTGTTAATAGGGTTAATTTTGCAGCAATTTCAGTAGAATAGCTTAACATTTGATAAACATGAAATTTTTACTAAATGTTCATTCTTTCAGTGGGAGGCCATAACATAATATGTCTATGCGACAATATGAATATTGAAGTTGTACATCTGATGCGATGAAATCAACACAAATAGGTAAAAGTGGATGCGTTATTATTGGTCTCATCCTGCAATTTAAATAGGCTACAGCGCGATCATTTACATATTTTCCCATTTGAGTGGCATAAGTCCCAACGATTATTAATTTTTTATGAACAGGTTATGATCTACAAATAATGCTCTGATTAAAAAAAAGTAAAGTTTTTAACTTATCAGTATTAATTAAAGCAAAAATGGTTGTTTAAGTCCTCATCACTTTTGAATCTTTCTTGTCCCTCATGACTTGTGATGTCCTTTCCAGTGTGGGTCATGGAATTTTACGTTAGCCATAGCGGATTTGAACAGCCAATTGAGACACAGGGGCGGATCTAGGGTTAGGCAGCCTAGGCAATTGCCTAAGCCTAGTTTTGTGAACTAGAAAAAAAATTCTCTATAGATAGAATAATCTATAAAAAAAACTAAATTATTTTTATCAATTTATTTTTGGCATCCGCCGATTTCGACTAAGACGATGCGCGGCGTGCGTGTTTTATTTTACTCAAATAAGCAAACCCGGGGCGATCTTAGGCAAAATGTCTATTCGCCTAAAACGTCCGCGGGTTTTAAAGTTCCGAATGAATGAAAATCACAGATGGAAGAAAAAACGCCTAAAACGTCCGCGGGTTTCCAAGTTCCAATGAATGAAATTCTGGAATGTGAAGAAAAAACGCCTAAAACGTCCGTGGGTTTTAAAGTTTAAACGCCTAAAACGACCACGGGTACGGTTACATGGAGTGGATGTTTCTTTTTCAACATGGTTTACCTGGATCAGGTGCAATTGCAGGGAGCACTTCAAATGTCTAGAATATTAAAGCAATTGTATGCCACCTAAGTTAAATAAAGAAGTTTTGAATTTGGAAACCTTTTCAGATATTGAAAGGATTGGAAATGCTGGAGAGAAGTATTTTGGCCACGTGTGCCGTGTTGTTGTCTCAAACCAAACCTTTATCTTCCTCTGCAAGAGACAATAAATTCAGTAATACTTGAAATATTTTAGTTTTAGCTGCTCCTGAATTTTAGGCACTTTTGTGTCAAGAACTATTCTTAAAAGTGGTAAACCACCAGATGTTCTTACAAAACGTGTAATTTAAATCTTTTTCTTATCAAAACAAAAGGTTTTAACTTGGCCTTGATCAAATGCATTGTTTAAAAACATAAAAGCCCAATGCCAAACGAGATAGCTAACGGAGGCAATTTATGTAAACACTGTCTTGGCGGTCGAAAGATGTTTTGATGTGTATGTTAAATTCGGTATAGAGTATTACTAGCTACCTGTATGTGTATTAGTTGGAATTTTGTTAGTTTTTTTTCTTTAACGTCTTAAGGGTCACTGGCTTCGTGTAGGCTTCGTGTAGCCGTTTATGCAACTGTGTATCTTTGTTTCTGTTTGGGAGAGAATACATTCTTGTAAGATAACTAAGGGACAGCTCTTTCATGAACGCAAAAGTCCAAGCTAAATGTTAATAGATCTGCAGATCCCCTTTCCCTCCCCTAAACATCAAATCAGAAAAGGTAATCTTTGAATGTTGTCAGTCCTTGAAACCATAAGCACTCATCCATGTGTCCCTGCTAAGCAGGTAGACACTAAAAGTTATTAATTCTTTCTGTTCTCTAAGAAATCGATGTATACAGTATGAGATATAATTAAACGTCAAAGGATTCTACCTCGTCCCACCGCCAAATTTATACGCTTAGCATATACTTTTTTATTGTGATTGTCCCTAAGAACTTTGACTTTGTGGGAACTTTTAAACAGTGCATTTTATATGCAACATCCCACTGCTCATTTTAAAACTTTTAAGAACATGAGAAGATCTCTTTGACTTTCCCATGTTACTTTTAATTGTAATAATATTGCTAAAAACAAAAGAATGAAGCAATACCTAATCTAAGAATAGTCCAAGTTTGTTTTATAATATTTCTTATTCTCATCTTGCTGAGCAATACATTGATATAATTTTGTTTTAGGATAAGATATTTTGATGTCACCCTGGTACCTAAGATGAATATTCTTCTGACAATGAAAATCACCATCAATTAAAAGAACACAGATTTGTTAATCCTTATAATATTGGAAAACTGTAAACAATGGATATATATCTGGTATAATCCACAAAGTTGTGTTTCATAAGAGGAACTAAGAAGGTGAAAAAAATCAATCAAAATAACTTGTATTTTGATGTCACCCTGGTACCTATGATGAATATTCAAGTAAATAACACAGAAGATTTGTTCTGAATCCTTATAATATTGGAAAACTGTAAACAATGGATATATATCTGGTATAATCCACAAAGTTGGTGAAAAAAATCAAACAAAATAACTTGTGAATATTCAAGTAAATCATAGAAATGATTTTCACGTAAAACATATACAGATCGAAACAAGAATTGCATGTTAAAAAACGTTCTGTTACAGACTGTAAACTAACAAAATGTCATGTCAACTTATAGATATGAGTAGGATTTGTATATATGTTGCTTTTTATATGAGAATCTTCATAATTGGCTTATAGTTACTAAAACTTTCTTAAAGATTTTACAGTATTAAAATATTTTTTAAACATAGTTGACAGGGACATGTAAGGGTAAATAATATGAGACATCTTAAATGTTTTGATGTTATTTTTCTAATTTCTAACTCTTTTCTGGCTTAATAAACTGCCTTTCTCTTGTGGGAATTTCATAGCATTAAAATTAATGCTTAATAGAAATTGGTGCAAAACTACACCAGTAACCCTAATGCTAAACTGTATTAACTTCATGAAGAGGTGATTACTATATACTTTTTGTACACGTTTATTATATGTTGCGATCTTACACTGTAAGTCTAACTGGAAATCTTTTATTCTTTTATATGCTGGTTTTCTTTGTGCATTTGCAGGTTGTTACCACAGACTATAATTTTCCAAACAATATTTCTACGTTGCACTACTGTTGACTATCTATTCCTAAAATTGTCTTGTAATGTAATTTTTTGTTGTATTGTTAGTTATTAGACTTATTGCATGTTTTGAAATGAAGCAAATCCCCAACTTATTACTTGTACTCGTATTATGTGCGCAAAACGAAAAAAGATGCTAAGATACTTAATACCAATATGTGATTCAAAGAAATTATGGAAACGCTAACCCTGTTTCAAATCGAATTTGCTAACCAGACGCATTTTCCATCCGCATGTTTTAACAAGGATAAAGTGGTAAAACTACGGGGGTTACTGTTATTTGTTTGGCTATAAAGAAACTTTCGTTTCTAATCTAGAAGGATTCTTAATAACTAAAAACCTTACTTTTGGGAAAATTTTAGTTCCTTTTACAGCAAAAACACAAAACGGCCGATTTACCTCGTACAACACCACAACCCTTGACATTACTTTGCCAAAAAATCTATGAAATTTTGCCTAACCAGAAAAAAATCCTAGATCCGCCCCTGAGACATTATATGATATCGTTAAAATTTTAATCAAATTAATATAATTGAAATGATCGACGTCGATCTAATTTGCACATGCGCAATATTTTTTTTCGAGTTGTCAAGGTAGACCTTTTTCAAATGTAGGAATAAATTCATACTTGTTCAACCATTGATTGAATTTGAACCAATTCAGTTATTTAAAATTAACTAGTTATCACAACATTCAATAATACAGTTGTGAAGTGAGAAAAATAAAATGGCTGCAAATTTTGTTGTTATTGTATATGATACTTTCACGTTGATAGTTTTTATTAACTCCTTTAGTCAATGGGAATAAATGTTTGCATTTTCATTAAAATCTCTACAACAAAGTAATGTTATAATGTTTTTTATTTTTATTGAATCAGATTTAAATTAGTTGTGAACGTCATAAAAAGCAAGAAAAATCTGCCGCTGTGACATATTTTCATCGACAACTAAAGTGGTCAATATTCATAAGCAGTGATGTCTTATGCAATTAACATTAGGAACAAACTGCATGGTCTACAAATCCCGAATTTTTATATACTCACGTTTATCTTTTGCTCTCTAGTATGTACTAGCTTTCTATATAAGAGTATGGTTTATAAAAACATCAAGTTGGGTTTTCTGATTAACAACAAACCTGGAGATAAGTTTTCTTTGCACTAATTACTCAAAACGAATAGCTTAACTTTTGACAAACATCAAATTTTTCCTAAATGTTAATTTTTTCACTGGGAGGCCATAACATAATATGTCTATACAACAAACTACACTTTTTTAAAATGGATTGTTTGTGGGGACTTAAAGTTTACAGTGTTTCCAAGAACAAAAGATGTGACTTTATATGGTGGTTTTCAATCGCAGTAAAGGCTAGGCTTCTCAAAGTTTTAGTGGGAGAAACATATAACAAGTAATTAATTTCTATTTTTTAAAGACCGTCTCCATTTTCAAGCTCGAAAGGAATGAAAATAAATTTACGTTACTATTTTTTCTAGTGAATTCTTTGAAAACATCTTCAGGGTTTTAATCTAATGTTTTAAGTATTTTATTTGCGTATAAAGTTAAATCTGGAGCTGCGGCTGGAATTTTTTAATGTTCGTATTATCCTTCGTATTATCCTTAACCCTAATCGGTCCGGGGTTTTTCGAACATACTATGACCGGGGGCAGGTTCCGCCTTTTCATAGGATTGTTCAAATCGAATCAAACTTAGCACACTTATAGTACGTCATAAAAGGAACAAAATGGCGGCAATAAATTTTTGCTTGCTTCACCACATTTTCTGTGACGTCATCAGAAGCTTGAAAATTGTTAAAAATGCCACTATCTGCTTAAAATATAATTACTTTTGTTCTAGAGCGAATTTTTACATTCTGTTTGAAGTTTCTGAAAGCTAAATAAAATTTTTTTAACATATCTTCTGGTTTTTATATGGATCGGATAAAAAAGTGCCAAAAATTGCCCCAAATTCGTTATTTTCCGATTTTCGGGTAAAATCCGACAAAATCGGGAAGTCGGATTAGTCACGTGTCAAAGTTATTCAAAATGATTCCTCTTGATGAAACAAAGTTGTGTTGCAAGTTTCAAGTTCTAAGGATATTCCTAAAGGGAGTTATTATATTTTCCCCATTATAAGGATTTCATAGAGATTCTAGGGGTAGTTTCGAGTAATGGCCAATATCAAAGCCTCTGAAAGGTATGGGACCTAAAATTTTAGCATGCAGGTTTCTAATAGATAAATGCTCAAACTAAGTAAGTATCATAGCCATATAAGAAAGCATCAGGAGTTATTAAAAAAAACCGTCAGGGCAGGGGGGGAATCCGCCCCCCCCCCCTTCCCCCCCGGCCCGAATAGGGTTACGTAAGTGAGAATTTGATCAACTATTAGTGACAGAAACATCATTTTACAAGCTTTGTAGCGCCATGGCTAAATACAAGATTGCGAGAAAAAGCATAATTACCTAACTAGCTGGTTATAACTATTTGTAACTAACTAGCTCTTTTATTAGCTCCTGTTGGGAATACGTTTGTAACCAAAATGTCTTAGAAAAGTATTCCTAAAAAATAAACCTTTTAGAAAACATGATAGGGTGTATAACGGTAAAGCAATTCATTATGATTAAGAAGAATAATATATTTCATATCTGGCCTAATGTTATTTTCCTTAGTGCAAACCAAATATTCATGGACTGGATTACCTAGCAAATAGGGGATACTTGCAAAATTTTTAGACAGTTTCAAGTTCAAATGTTTTAATGTGGTTAGGTTACGCTGTAGTTAAGGTTATTTTTCAGAAATCAAAACTGACAAGTTCATTTTTGGCAGGGTATAACGACAAGGTAATGAAAATGCATAAAGGAAATGAGATGGGGTGTGTTTACAAATAAAACTAGCTGTTATAAATGACGCATTTTCTTCTAGTTAACTTTAATTAGACGTTGTAATTAGTGTCAACAGCCAATTGCACATTTCACCCCTTTACTACTACACGCAAGTCGCTCTCGTATGGTTGATGCTGCATCAGCACATTTTCTTCGTTCCACGTGACACTAAAAATAATATACGAGTCACTCTTTTTGAAAAACAGATTTTCTCAAAATAATCATCGAGAAAGAAGAGAGTGGAAAAGTAAAGGAATTGACGACTTATAACGAAATTTTATGACAAATTTAGAAATTTTGATAAGAAAAAATTACTTTTAAAAATAATGATAATTTTTACTTCTCCTTAAAAAGTTTTATATTTAACGTAACTAATGTTTACAGTAACGCATTTCGATTTACTTTTAGTATAACTGAAAACTTTTGTTAAATTTGAAACAGTTTGGTGGAGGGGAAACAAAGCGTCTTATAATTTCTAAACATAAAATACGAACATACCTGTTTCACGCAGGTGGAATAGCACATTGTACGTCCTTTAAGACACTGTACTTTTTGTTTGACATCGCTTGCAGCTTTCATACATTTTGTGTATTCTGCTCGGCACTGAAAAAAAATTATTAACAATAAAGTAATATTTGAGTATTATCAACTCATAGCTATTTTCAACCGGTAAATACCAGAAATTCGCAGCGCTGATTGGGTAAAAATCCTTCACTACGGGCTTTATACAGCACTGTGTAAGTTTTGCGCCCAGTAAACACAAGACGTCTTATGTTGGTAAAAAGAGTCAATGTCAAGGCTGGCCATATAGAGACTGCCATCTTGTTTCACACTTAGGCCCGCCCCACATTTGCTAATGCTTTTTTGTGCTATCA